>NC_082655.1:52068210-52371240 GCF_028023285.1 Balaenoptera ricei
TAGTTGTTTGCATACAGGTCTTTTGTCTCCTTAGGTAGGTTTATTCCTAGGTATTTTATTCTTTTTGTTGCAGTGGTAAATGGGAGTGTTTCCCTAATTTCTGTTTCAGATATTTCATCATTAGTGTATGGGAATGCAAGAGATTTCTGTGCCTTAATTTTGTATCCTGCTACTTTACCAAATTCATTGATTAGCTCTAGGAGTTTTCTGGTAGCATCTTTAGGATTCTCTATGGATAGTGTCATGTCATCTGGAAACAGTGACAGCTTTACTTCTTCTTTTCCAATTTGGATTCCTTTTATTTCTTTTTCTTCTCTGATTGCTGTGGCTAAAACTTCCAAAACTATGTTGAATAATAGTGGTGAGAGTGGGCATCCTTGTCTTATTCCTGATCTTAGAGGAAATGCTTTCAGTTTTTCACCATTGAGAACGGTGTTGGCTGTGGGTTTTGTCATATATGGCCTTTATTATGTTGAGGTAAGTTCCCTGTATGCCTACTTTCTGGAGGGTTTTTATCATAAATGGGTGTTGCATTTTACTGAAAGCTTTTTCTGCATTTGTTGAGATGATCATCTGGTTTTTTCCTTCAGTTTGTTAATATGGTTTATCACATTGTTTGATTTGTGTATATTGAAGAATCCTTTCATTCCTTGGGTAAACCCCACTTGGTCATGGTGTATGATCCATTTAATGTGCTGTTGGATGCTATTTGCTAGTATTTTGATCAGGGTTTTGCATCTATGTTCATCAGTGATATTGGTCTGTAGTTTCCTTTTTTTGTGACATTTTTGTCTGGTGTTGGTATCAGGGTGATGGTGGCCTCGTAGAATGAGTTTGGGAGTCTTCCCCCCTCTGCTATACTTTGGAAGAGTTTGAGAAGCATAGGTGTAAGTTCTTCTCTAAATGTTTGACAGAATTCGCCTGTGAAGCCATCTGCTCCTGGGCTTTTGTTTGTTGGAAGATTTTTAATCACAGTCTCAATTTCAGTGCTTGTGATTGGTCTGTTCATATTTTCTATTTCTTCCTGGTTCAGTCTCAGCAGGTTGTGCATTTCTAAGAATTTGTCCATTTCTTCCAAGTTGTCCATTTTATTGGCATAGAGTTGCTTGTAGTAATCTCTCATGATCGTTTGTACTTCTGCAGTGTCAGTGGTTACTTCTCCTTTTTCATTTCTAATTCTATTGATTTGAGTCTTCTGCCTTATTTTCTTGATAAGTCTGGCTAATTGTTTATCAATTTTGTTTATCTTCTCAAAGAACCAGCTTTTAGTTTTATTGATTTTTGCTATTGTTTCTTTCATTCATTTTTCATTTATTTCTGATCTGATCTTTATGATTTCTTTCCTTCTGCTAATTTTGGGGTTTTTTTGTTCTTCTTTCTCTAATCGCTTTAGGTGTAAGGTTAGGTTGTTTGAGATGTTTCTTGTTTCTTGAGGTAGGATTGTATTGCTATAAACTTCCCTCCTAGAACTGTTTTGCTGCATCCCATAGGTTTTGGGTCATCGTGTTTTCATTGTCATTTGTTTCTAGGTCTTTTTTGATTTCCTCTTTGATTTCTTCAGTGATCTCTTGGTTACTTAGTAGTGTATTGTTTAGCCTCCACATGTTCGTATTTTTTACAGATTTTTTCCTGTAATTGACATCTAGTCTCATAGTATTGTTGTCAGAAAAGGTGCTTGATATGATTTCATTTTTCTTAAATTTACCAAGGCTTGCTTTGTGACCCAAGATATGATCTATCCTGGAGAATGTTCCATGTGAACTTGAGAAGAAAGTGTATTCTTCTGCTTTCTGATGGAATGTCCTATAAATATCAATGAAGTCCATCTGGTTTAATGTGTTATTTAAGGCCTTTTTTCCTTACTGATTTTTTGTCTAGTTGATCTGTCCTTTAATGACAGTGGAGTGTTAAAGTCCCCTGCTATTATTGTGTTACAGTCGATTTCTCCCTTTATGGCTGTTAGTAATTCCCTTATATATTGAGGTGTTCCTACTTTGGATGCACATATATTTACAATACTTATATCCTCTTCTTGGATTGACCCCTTGATCATTATGTAGTATACTTCCTTGTCTCTTATAACAGTCTTTATTTTAAAGTCTATTTTTTCTGATATGAGTATTGTTACTCTAGCTTTCTTTTGATTTTCATTTACATGGAATATCTTTTTCCATCCCCTGATTTTCATTCTGTATGTGTCCCTAGTTCTGAAGTGGATCTTTTGTAGGCAGCATGTATACAGGTCTTGTTTTTGTATGCATTCAACCAGACTCTGTCTTTTCAATGGAGCATTTAATCCATTTACATTTAAGCTAAGTATCAGTATGTATGTTCTTATTGTCATTTTGTTAATTGTTTAGGATTTATTTTTGTAGGTCTTTTTTCTTTCCTTCCTCTTTTGTTCTCTTCTCTTGTGAATTGATGACTAACTTAATATTGTCTTTTTATTCCTTTTTATTTTTTATGTGTGTATCTATTGTAAGTTTTAGGTTTGCATTTCCCATGAGGTTTTAATTTAACAGTATATATATAAACAAGACTGTTTTTAGTTTCTGGTCTTTTAACTTCAAATGTATTTCCAATATCCTGCATTTGTGCTCTCTTCTTCTCCCAATTGCTGGTTTTGATATTATATTTGTGTGTGGGTGATTTCCTACCTTTACTGTGTATTTGCCTTCACTGGTGAGCTTTTCCATTGGTAATTTTCTTGTTTCTAGTTGTGGCCTTTTTAAAATTTTCTGCTTAGAGAAGTTCCTTTAGCATTTGTTGCAAAGCTGGTGTGGTGGTGCTGAATTCTCTTATCCTTTGCTTGTCTCTAAAGCTGATGATTTCTCTGTCAAATCTAAATGAGAGCCTTGCTGTGTAAAATATTCTTTGTTAAGGTTTTTCCAATTCATCATTTATAATATATTGTGCCCCTCCCTTCTGGCCTCCAGAGTTTCTGTCTTTAATTTTTGTCAGTGTGATTAATGTGTGTCTGCACTTCCTGGACTTGGTTGACAGTTTCCTTTCCCATATTAGGGAAGTTTTCAGCTATTTTCTCTTCAAATATTTTCTCTTCAAATATTTTCTCAGGTACTTTCTCTCTCTCTTCTCCTTCTGGTACCCATATAATGAGAATGTTGGTGAGTTTAATGTTTCCCAGAGGTCTCTTAGACTGTATTCATTTTTTAAAGTTCTTTTTTCTTTATTCTGTTCTGTGGCAGTGGTTTCCAACATTCTGTCTTCCAGATCACTTATCTGTTCTTCTCAGTTATTCTGCTATTGATTCCTTCTAGTGTATTTTTATTTTTTTTCTTTTTCTTTTAAAAATTTTAATTGTTTATTTGTTATGCTTTTTATTCATTTTATGTTTATTTTTTTGTTTTTAATTTTCATTTTTATTGGCTGTGTCTTGCAACTTGCAGGATCTTAGTTCCCCAACTAGGTATTGAACCCATGCCCCCTGCAGTGGAAGTGCAGATTCCTAACCACTGGACAGCCAGGGAATTCCTTTTATTAAGTTTTATTTTTTCTAGTGTACTTTTCATTTTAGTTATTGCATTGTTCATCTCTGTTTGTTTGTTCTTTAGTTCTAAGTATTTGTTAAACATTTCTTGCATTTTCACCATCCTTTCCTCCATTCTTTTTCTGAGATCTTGGATCATTTTTTGCTATCATTATTCTGAATTATTTTTCTGGTAGGTTGCCTATCTCCACTTCACTTAGTTGTTTTTTTGGGGTTTTAACTTGTTCATTCATCTGGGGCATATTCCTTTGCCATCTCATTTTGTCTAACTTTCTGTGATTGCCGTTTATTTTCCAACGACTGCAGGTTTGTAGTTCTTCTTGCTTGTGCTGTCTGCCCTCTGGTGGATGAGGCTTTCTAAGATGCTTGTTCAGGCTTCCTGATGGGAGGGGATGGTTCCTGATTACTGTTGGTTGGAGCTGGGTCTTGTCCCTCTGGTGGGTAGGGGCATGCTCAAGAAGACTTTTAGCAGCCTGTCTGCTGATGGGTGGGTCTGTGTTCCCACCCTGTAGTTTGCTTGGCCTGAGGCATCCCAGCCCTGAAGCCTATAGGCTGTTTGGTGGGGCTAATGGAGGCCTCCAGGAGGGCTCACACCAATGAGTACTCCCCAGAACTGTAACTTCCAGTGTCTTTGTCTCCACCATAAGCCACATTTACCCCCAACCTCTGCAGGAGACCATCCAACACTAGCAGGTAAGTTTGGCTCAATCTCTTATGAAGTCACTGCTTTTATCCCCTGGGTCCTGGTGCCCATGTGACCTTGTGTGTGCTCTCCAAGTGTAGAGTTTCTGCTTCTTCCAGACCTGTGGAATTCCTACGATCAAATCTCACTGGCCTTCAAAGCCAGATTCTCTGGGGTCTCTTCCTTCTGTTGCTGGACCCCCAGGCTGGAAAGCCTGATGTGGAGCTCAGGACTTTCACTCCTGTGATAGAACTTCTGTAGTATAATTGTTTTCTAGTTTGTGGGTCACCCACCTGGCAGGTATGGGATTTGATTTTGTCATGATTTTGCACCTTTTACTGTCTCATTGTGGCTTCTTCTTTGTCTTTAAATGTAGGGTATCTTTTATTGTATGTTTGGGTTTTTTTTTTTTTTTTTTTTTGTCAATAGTTGTTCACCAGTTAGTTGTGATTTTAGTGTTTTCATAAGAAGGGTTGACTGCATGTCCTTCTATTCCACCATCTTGAGCCTCCCCAGGGCCCAGCACAGAAGCCATAACAAGCTGATTTTTAAATTTATATGACAAAGCAAAGGACCTATGATAAGATAATAATTTGAAAAGTAATAACCAAGTTTTAGGTCTTATGTTACTTAATTGCAAGACTTTATAAAGCTATTGCAATCTAGTGTAACACTAATGTAAGAATAAACATGTGGATCAATGGAAAACAATAGAGAACCCAGAAACAAGTCCATATATATATAATCAATTGATTTTTTATATAGGTGTCAAAGTAATTTAGCAGGAAAGTTGATTGTTCAACAAATGATGTTGTAAAAACTGGATATCCATATTCATAAAAAAATAATAAGCCTTAACCCTTACCTCACTCACACTTTACAAAAGAAGATGTTTGAAATAAATCATAGACTTAGTAGAGATGTTGGGTTGAGAGCAGATATAGGCTTTAGTTTTATAATAGGGTATTTTAAGAATGTTGATTATATATAAAGATATTATACAAGATGAGATTATTAAGAGAGTGTTTTATAAATATAGAAGTCTAAGATGAAGTTTTGGTCAAACCTTTAGAATTTGGTGAGATGAGAAGGAACCAACAAAAATGTATGGAAAGGAGCAGCCAAGGAATTAAGAAAACCAGGAATGACTTTAATTCAAGAGAGGGATTATTTCAAGGAAGGATTAATTTTCAACTGTGTAAATCTTATTCATAATTGAAATGTTATGAGAGATGAAAATTGCCTAAAAATTTTGTAATTGAAATGTCATCAATGATCCCGATAAGAGCAATTTTGACAAAATGGTGGGTGGGTCAAAATAGATGGATGAATTGGACCCAAAAGTTAGTGGAAGACATAGAGTTGGAGATCTTGTCTATAAATCCACTTCACAAATGTATCTATGCATGGAAGAGAAGATTGGAGGGCATATAAACTTTGGTGGGGGGGGAAATAAGATGGCAAAAGATCCATGTTTAAGTTTTGATCATCCTTTGGGAATCAGATTACAGCTAAAGTTTTTTTTTTTACTTTTGTACTTTTAATGTTTCTCTAAATTTAAGTTGTCATCACTAAACATACATTATTATAGATTGAAGAAAATTAATTGTTTAAAAAATAAGTAAAACAAGTTTCTTCTATGATAATGGTAACTTGGTGGGTTATTGTTGAGACAATTTCATACTGTAGCTGATGAAATTAATAATGTGCAAGAGACCTGTCTTGTAAGAAGTTTGGTGTTCACAGGATTGATGTGGACTGCTTGTCTGAGAATGAAGTTCACACCTCTAGGAGGAAGCTGTCTTCACTGTTCAGGTTCTATCAATTGAACTCACAACAGAAAGCCTCTAGGGATATTCCAGAGAAAAGCCTTTTATAAAACTGGGTCATTTTATGAGGCTCTTCGCTGGAATTAGTCGTCTGTCTTAGATGGATATCCACTCTGTCTCTTCTTTCTGTAACAAGAGGCTTTGACTAGCTATAAACCTAGTCTTGTCAATAAACTTTCTCACTCCATCCTCTCCTGTTGGATTCCAGTGTCATCTTTTTTTTTTTAATCTTTTTTTTAATATATAAATTTATTTATTTATTTAATTTTTGGCTGCATTGGGTCTTCGTTGCTGCATGTGGGCTTTACTCTAGTTGCAGAAAGTGGGGGCTACTCTTTGTTGTGGTGCACGGGCGTCTCTTGTTATGGAGCACAGGCTCTAGGTGCGTGGGCTTCAGTAGTTGTGGCATGTGGGCTCAGTAGCTGTGGCTCACAGTATCTAGTGTGCAGGTTCAGTAGTTGTGGCACATGGGCTTAGTTGCTCCGCGGCATATGGAATCTTCCTGGACCAAGGCTTGAACCCGTATTACCTGCATTGGCAGGCGGACTTTTAACCACTGCACCACCAGGGAAGTCCCTCTAGTGTCATCTTTCAGAATAGAAGCTAGCATGTACAAATGAGACCTCTTTCCTAACTCTTGAGAGCCAGCTGCTCAGACAGAGCAAGCAGTTCTTTTCTGCCCAATTCTGTCTTTTCATGTTGTAAGTTTTACAGAAGTACCTCAACATGGGGAAGCCTAAGTTTTTTCATTGTGATCATCACTTTGTTCATTATTCTGACAAATTCTGGAGTTTAGAGATATATTATGGCCACTCATTAAGCTGCAATTGCTAATGTGACTACGAGCTTTATTATTAATACAGGTGATCATATCATTTCCATCTACCTAACTCCTGATCTACTTTTTTTGTTTTAACTTAACAGACTTTGATTTTTATAGAATAGTTTTATGTTTACAACAAAAAATGAGCAGAAAGTACAAGGAACTCCCACATACCCCTACACACAGTTTAATCTATTATTAATATATTAGTATGGTAATAACCTACAGTTGATGAACCAATATTGATACATTTTATTAAATAGAATTTGCAGTTTATGCAGGTTTGCTTAGTTTTTACCTAATGTTGTTTTTCTGTTCCAGGATTTCATCTAAGACACGACATTATATTTAGTTGTTATGTCTCTTTAGCTTTCTCTTGACTGTGACAATTTCTCTGACTTTCTTTGTTTTAGATGAACTTGCAGTAAGAGGAGTAGAGTTTCTCAAGATTAGACTGGGACTATGGATTAAGGGAATGTAGATCACAGAGGTAAAGTGTCATTTTCATTACATTATATCAAGGTTACATACTATCAACATGATTTATGACAGTTGATGCTTGGTCACAAGGCTGAAGTAGGATTTGCCATGTTTCTCCACTTTCCCCCCATTTAACGGATAATATTAAAAATTAATATCTTCTTTTAAATAGAGAATATTTTAAAATACTTCTAAGATTATTGAGAGGGACAAGTGGTGAGGGTGATAAAAAGAAAGGATAACAAGGTTACAAGTTTCAGAGAAAATGAGAGGGTTTCTGGGCAATGATACAAATGGACAAGATTACCTTGGCTTGAGTTGGAGCACAGTTTTCCCTGAGACTGTGGAGAAAGATGCTAGGAATAATGAATCTACTGTAGTGTTTGAGCAAGTCTCATATCTGCATTTTTTAATGGCACAGTTTGTTTGGTTTGGTTTTGCTTAGCTGAGTGAAAGGAAGTGGCTGAGACTAGCCACATAGGAAAACAGAAATTTTAGCAAACCAGAAATTAGTGAAAAGACCACTAAGCAACAGTTGAGGGTCTATTTCAGGTTAGAAACTATCAGTTTTTCCAGATTATGTACTTTTATGCAGATAATGCAAATAGACCATTCGTTTGAACCAGAGTTAGGAGTTGGCAAGAGCAAGTATAGTGGAAGATCATAGAGATATGAGATTCTAGTGAGAGTGAGCTGAAATACCTGAAAAAAAAAAAAGGAATTGAAAGCATAAAGCAACTGGAAGATGGTGATATTTAAGAAGAAGTAATGAATGGGTTCGAAATTTGAATTCAATGCAATGATTGAAAAAGGGTAAAAGAAGGATGTTCAGATGAGAGAAATTTCAAATTGCAATATGTGGAAAATAGTGTTAAAGTTTTCCTCCAGTTTGTAGCCATATGAAAAGTCTACTAAAGTAGACAGATGATTTTAAAAACACATTAAATGACAGGATCTAACCATATGGTGGGCTATGATGGTGATAGTAGTGCGTATTGATATTCCAATGATGGTAGCTAATGAGGTTGATGAAAAAGTGAGTTAGGTATAATAATCTTTTTAAAATATCAAGTTTTAACTCTATGGTTAATAGATCATTGTACAAGAATAAGAAGAGGGAGAAGTACTTGAGGTTTTGTGAGAAGAATGATAGTTGGCAGGGAGTGTGGAACCAGAGGAACGTTAAACCATTCCAAACTTTCCTTATGATGATGGAAATAATAGGAAAGGAATGGCCTGCTTTTAAGAGGAAAGCAAGAGGAGTGAAAAAGGTTTTAGCTAATGAGACATATGGTACATTAGAGGAAGATATGTATTTTAACCCAAATCAAGATCATAAAAATTCACAGAGTGTAGTAATTTATGTACTTTGGTTTTATTATCAGTTTAGATTTGGTATAATGGAATATAAATTTATCCTTCTTGATATTGAGTAATAAAAGTTGCATAAATGGTAGTAAGGGTTTTGATGATACTGAGATCGTCATTATTGTATGGTGGGGCAGCTATATATAAGCAGAAGAAACAACAGCAGAAGATGGCAAAATTAGTGTGGTTGGCTGTGGCCCTAAGTTTCAAAGCTCATCAGTGGGCTGCATATGAGGAAGATTAAAAAGAGACTTCTACCTATAATTTTGAGCTCTGCTTCTAGGAAACAAGCCACGAGCCAACCAAGCACTTAAACTGCTTATATTTACACTTATGTTTACTGACACATTCCGATTAATATCTTGGAATATGAAAATACACTTTAGTATGTGTCTGTCTTTCAGAGGAGGTATCTTATACTAATTAATTTGTTTTTTATAATGGTGATGCAAGTGATTTCCATTTTGTGTTGCTTAACTCCTAACCACCCTGTTATAACTTTATGTGTGAACCTTGCATGTTAAACATTTCTCTCCACAGAATGAAATTAAACTATTATATTTTCCATTTAAGAGAGACAGTAAAGAATTACTATGCAAGGATTTCTGGCGTTCTTTATTTAATACTTCAAAGAAAGCTTAAAAATTCCAGATCACTTGAGATTTTAGGATTTTCTTTAACTGGGCCCTCCAAAAATGTTTCCAAAGTACTTATAGTTGTATCTATTTTTTTCTTCAAAGACTTGAATTTTTTTTTTTTTTTTTTTTTTTTTTTTTTGCACCAAGAAATATCCAAAATGAGCACAGGAATTTCACCACTGTGTAGACCATTGTAGTTGGAGTGTTAAGTCTGAGGTTTTGCAAATATGTAATGTTGAATATGTGGACTTTTTAAGATGCTTCTTTCTACTTTTAGTAGACATTCCTACTACCTACTCCCATGATATGTGCTTCAACAAATCTTTTATTTAGTTTTAGCACTAGAATCACAAAACACATTTACAAATTAAATTTCCATAAAATTCATAAAATGACAAAAATTAAAACACAGAGAGAGGAGAAAATTAAATTTTAACCCATATTTTCATGTAGCTATCACCCTTTTGCACTCCATGATGAAGTTTTCATTCATTTGTTATAAATCTATTTGAGAGGTACTATAGACTAGAAGTCCAAGATCAGGGTGTGGGACAGGTTTAGTTTCTCCTAAGACCTCTCTCCTTGGCTTGCAAATGCCTGCCTTATCCTTATAACCTCACATGGTCTTTTCTCTATTCATGAGAATCCGATGTGTCTCTACATGTTTCCAAATTTCCTCTCTTATAAGGAAGTGAAATTGGATTAGCCCCATCATAACAGCCTCATTTTAACTAAAATACTGCTTTAAGGGCCTCATCTCAAAATTAGTCACATTCTGAGATGCTAGTGGTGAGAGTTTCAACATATGAATTTTGGAAGAGATATAGTTCAGCCCGTGACACACACACACACACAGACATACACATACCACACACACACACACACACACATATATATATATCATCCAGTATCTTATAAATGAATTTTAAAAAAATGGGAAATGTTGTGGTTGTTTATTTATTGCTTTTTCTTTGGGTTTAACTGAAATGAAAAATCATTATATAGCTCAAGTAATAAATCACAAATCTTTATCAAAATACACAAAGCAGGACCTGGAATATTTTTTTTTTCCAAATAAAACATGCAGATGCCCAACAGACACATGAAACAAGGCTCAGCATGACTAATCAGGGAAATGCAAATCAAAACCAAAATGAGTTATCATGTCACACTTGTCAGAATGGCTATTATCAAAAAGACAACAAATAACAAGTGTTGTGGAGAATGTGGAGAAAAGGGAACATTTGTGCATTGTTGGTGGCTGCACAAGTTGGTGCAGCCACTACACAAAACAGTATGGAGATTCCTCAAAAAATTAAAAATAGAACTACCATACAGTCCAGAAATTCCACTTCTGGGTATTTTTCCAAAGACAATGAAAACACTAATTTGAAAAAATATATGCATCCCTATGTTCACTGCAGCATTATTCACAATAATCAAGATATGGAAGCAACCTCAGTGCCTACTGATAGATGAGTGGGTAAAGAAGATGTGATATGCATACAGATATGCATACAGATACATGAGGGACTATTACTTAGCCATAAAAAAGAAATGAAATCTTGCCATCTGTGAGAGCATGGATCCAGAAGGTATTATGCTATGTGAAATAAGTCAGACATAAGACAAATACCTATGATTTCACTTATGTGTGGAATCTAAAAAACAAAGCAAATGAACAAATATAAAAAAACAAAAACAGTCATAGATACAGAGAACAAACAGGCAGTTGCCAGTGGAGAGGAAAGTGGGGTGATTATGGAAATATGTGGAAGAAATTAAGACTCAAACTTCCAGTTACAAAATAGACATCATAAGGATGAAATGCACAGCATGGGTAATATAGTCAATAATAACGTAATGTTTTTGTATGCTGACAGATGGCAACTAGACTTGTGCTGATCATTTTGCAATGTGTAGAAACATCAGATAACTGTGTTGTGCACCAGGAGCTAACATAGTGTTGTAGGTCAATTATACTTCAAAAAACAAACAAATAAACTCATCTAAAAAAGATCAAATCTGATTATCAGAGGCAGGGTAGGGGGAGAAGTAATTGGATAAGTGTGGCCAAAACGTACAACCTTCAGTTATAAGTACAAGGGATGTAAATTTACACCATGATTAATATAATTAATACTGCTATATATTATATATGAAAGTTGTTGAGAAAATAAATCCGAAGAGTTTTCATCACAAAGAAAACATATGTTTTCTATTTCTTTAATTTTGAATCTATATGAGATGATGGATGTTCACTAAACTTACCGTGATAATAATTTCATGATGTGTATGAGTCAAATCATTATGCTCTACGCTTTAAGCTTATACAGTGCTGTATGCCAATTATATCAAAATAAAACTGAAAGGAAAATAAATAAATAAATGTAAGAAAATAATCCTAAGAAAAAAACACACAAAAAATATTTGTTGGTAAAGCAATTTATATTAACATATCAATGTTTGTGGAATATCCATCTCTAAGACCAAGTTCACTTACTGTGGTAGCACCTTTTTATTGAAGTTTTTCCAAATAATAGGAAGGGATAGAGAATTATATGAACTTGACCCATATAAAATAATTATTTTTTAGAAAAAAATATTTTTAACATATTTTCAGGGATTTTTATACCTGAGTTTTCCAAGGACAGTATTGAGATACTGTCCTTCCTAATAACTCTTGGATATAAATAGAGAAATGTTTTTCTAAAATAGACTTTTTATTCTGTTATGTTAAGGAGCAGGCCATCAGTAAACCGTAACTACCTCTGAGATATGTGCAGGCACTTTAGTAAGCATTCAAAGACTGTAAAATATAACCACAAACTAGTTTTCTAATATCATTTCCATGTAATTTTTTTGAAAGAATCTTCTGCTTTACTCAGACTAATTGGCTTTCTCCATTCTTTTGTTAAACCATTGTTCTCTAGGCTATTTCTTTTCTATGTAGAGGTCAACTGGTGAAATAAATAAAAAAAGGGAAGAAAATATAACACAATTAACAATCAGTTATAATTAATTGATGGTTATAATCACCTAATTTTAATTACTAGATATGCTTGTAAACTATGAAAAATTATTTTTAAAACACAGGACTAAAATACACATCACTGATAATGTAGATATTTCATTTACAGATATCCATCTAAATAAAAGTAATTTCATGTGCACCAAAAGTCATGGACAAGAATTTTCATAGAAACATTATTTGTATTATTATTCCACAACTGGAAACAACACAAAGATCCATCATTAGGACTACAACTGAAAAGTCCACCAATAAGAATACTATAAAGCAATTAAAAATGTGTAAACTTTGTTATTAGCCAATAATATAAAATATTTTCACAAAAATAACTTTCAGTAAAAAGAGTTGCATGAAATAGAATATACATTGTATCAATCCATTTATGTAAAGTTCAAAAATAAGCAATAAGAATTTATTGTGATAGCTATTAGAATAAAAGGTATTTTTCAGCTCAAAACATAAAAGAGACTGCTAGTATGTGAGTACTATCTTTGCTTTTGGCTTTGTTTATATACATTATGATTTACACACTTTTTTATATGTTATCAGTATGTTACTTAAAAATCACCTAAGCACGCACACACACACAGCAATATGAGGTGATAAAATGGATAAAATGGTGGATTTAATGCAAACATTGCCCTCAACTCCCTCCAGAAACCCTTATAAAGAAATTTTTACAAAACACATAAAACCACAAAGACAAAGGAACAGGTCGGACAGAAGCAACCTATTTTTAGAAGATGGATAGCAGAGCAAGTAACTTAAATTTTAAAAAGCTATAAACTAAAAATAGTTTAGTAAACCAGGAAGCTAATTGACAACAGACACCCACCAAGCTAACAGCAATTACAGTCCCAGATACTCTTATCTCTGCTCATCTAGATGGGTGGCCTCTCTCAACCTATCCAGGATGATGTATGCAGGCTATTCTTAGGAGACTGTCCGTGAAAGAATCTGTTATTGAAGGATATCAGTTACAAAATGGAGGCTGTATGTATTGTTACTATAGTGAAAGCAGGGAGATTAAGTGGATGTTTACACACTGAACACTGAGATCTTTATCTTTTCTACTACATCTGGCTCAAAAATTATTAGCAGCCAAAGAAATGGCTAGCATCAGACAGGAAGGTGGGGAAGACTTCTCTGAGGTATCTGACAAGCCCAAATACAACAACTAAAGATACTGGCAATGGCAGTTCCTTAAAAAATGCCTCAACTAGGTTATCCTACTCTAAAGCCAACAGTCAACAAGCACCCTCAAACATACCAAGCTACTAAGGGTGACTAAACTTCTAAAGAATAGTATATAATAAACAGACAGGGGCTAAAAACTAAAACAAAAGTTGCTTGGAGAAAACAGAGACTATGAAAGGATAATTTTAAAAGATTAGACAATATTCTGAGTGATAAGACAGCATCCTCGTATCATGAGAGAAGAAGAGATACTTTTAAATAAATCATTCAGAAAATTTAGTAGACTAAAAACAAAAATAAACAAATGGGCCTTAATTAAACTTAAAAGCTTTGCACAGTACAGGAAACCATAGACAAAATGAAAAGACAACCCACAGAACTGGAGAAAATATTTGCAAATGAAGTGACGGACAAGAGATTAAGCTCCAAAATATACAAACAGCTCATGCAAATCAATACCAAAAAACAAACAACCCAATCAAAAAATGGGTGGATGATCTAAATAGACATTTGTTCAAAGAAGACATACAGATGACCAAGAGGCACATGAAAAGATGCTCAACATCACTAATTATTATAAAAATGCAAATCAAAACTACAATGAGGTATCACCTCACACTTGTTAGAATGGTCATCATCAAAAAATCTACAAACAATAAATGCTCGAGAGGGTGTGGAGAAAAGAGAACCCTCCTACACTTTGGTGGGAATGTATATTGGTACAGCCACTATGGAGAACAGTATGGAGGTTCCTTAAAAAACTAAAAATAAAGCTACCATATGATCCAGCAATCCCACTCCTGGCAGATATCCAGAGAAAACCATAATTTGAAAGGATATATGCACTCCAATGTTCATTGCAGCACTATTTACAATAGCCAGGACATGGAAGCAACCTAAATGTCCATCAACAGAAGAATGGATAAAGAAGATGTGGCATATATATACAATGGAATATTACTCAGACATAAAAAAGAATGAAATAATGCCATTTGCAGCAACATGGATGGACCTCAAGATTGTCATACTGAGTGAAATAAGTCAGACAGAAAAACACAAATATCATATGATATTGCTTATATGTGGAATCTGAAAAATATGGTACAAATGAACCTATTTACAAAACAGAAATAGAGTCACATATGTAGAAAACAAGTTTATGGTAACCAAAGGGGAAAAGTGGGGGGGATAAGTTGGGAGATGGGGATTTACATATACACACTACTATATAAAACATATAACCAGTAAGAGCCTACTATATAGCACAGGGAACTCTACTCAATACCCTGTAATGACCTATATGGGAATAGAATCAAAAAAGAGTGGATGTATGTATATGTATAACTGATATACTTTGCTGTATGGCAGAAACTAACAAAACACTGTATATCAACTATATTCTAATAAAAGTTAATTTAAAAAAGAGAATTTAGTAGAGCTGTTGCATATTACAAACATGATAATCTGTGCAAAATATCAATAACATTTTTGAAGTGGAAATTGAGCATTTAAAAAAAAATAGCACAAAAAGAAAAAAAAGATGGATATACCAGAAAGGAAAATACAGTGAAATTACAGTTCAGGTGGTCCAACATCAAAATTATAGTAGTTTCAGAACAATAGAACAGAGGAAATTTATAGGAGCACATCATCAACAAATATTCAAGAATATTTCCCAGGACTGAAATGCCTACTGAGTTCTCAGCCAAATGGAAAATAGAAGATTCTCACCAAGACACATTATCATAATACTTACCTTTATTAGGAACAAAAATAAAATTCAAAAAGGTTACAGAGGAAAGTATCAAGAATCAAATGGCACCAGAATCTGTCAATAGAGCTCTGAGAAGTGGGTGGCAGCAGAGCAATGATCTCCAAACCTGAGAGAGATATTTTCAATCTAGGAGTTCATACTCATTTTATTGTGAGATATACCTCACAGTTTGTAGACTTACAAGGTATAAGACATTTTAATCACTTGTTGCTATTTTGGGGGAAACAATGGAGTATGTACTCCATTAAAATAAGGGAGGAAACTAACAAAAATATGTAGGATATAGAAAATAGGGAGATCAAGAAGAGAATGGGAAAGGT
Organism: Balaenoptera ricei; assembly: GCF_028023285.1. NCBI lineage: Eukaryota > Metazoa > Chordata > Mammalia > Artiodactyla > Balaenopteridae > Balaenoptera > Balaenoptera ricei. Next base: position 52,083,861 of record NC_082655.1, read on the forward strand.
TATCCCCAAGATAATGGTAAATGACAATTAAAGGCTGACAATTTCTATGTGAAGCCTAGAAGTTAACAAATTATATTCAGAGCAGGTCAGAAGTTTCTAAAGAGATTTATTTGGGGGATGAACCAGGTAGAATTTTTATTGTTTGAACATAGCAAGAAGAGGTTTACACAGCTGAGAAAGAATACGCAGAAAAAGCAAGAGTTCATTCTAGAAAAACAGAGAAAAAACTAGGTAAGTTTTAACTCTTAGAAGAACAAAAATTTATTATTGTTGTATTTGTTTTGTTTATTTTATGAAGATAAAGGAAATGAAAAGTGAGAGTTACTGATACAGGTGTGTGTATGTGGGGCATAAAAGAGACCTACAAGTTTCTCCTTCATAATCAAAGGAAAAGTCAACATTTCTGAGAGTGGTCCATAGACCCCTGGGGATATCAGAGGGTTCTGTGGATTCAAACCATTTTTATAATACTACTTAGTGTTATTTGCCTTTTTCACTGTGTGTTGACATTAACACCAATGGTACAAAACCATGGTGGCTAAAACTACTGGTGCATAAGCACAAGTCAAGGCAGTGGTACCAAAGTGTGCTAATCATTGCCTACTTCATGACCGGGAACTCAAAGCATTTCTTAAAAAGTATTACTTAAGAATTTTTTTGATGGGATAAAAATATTTGTTTTATTAAATTGTGACACTTGGGTGCACATTTTTAATTTTTATCATAATTTTATTATGATGAAACGGTAAGTACGCTTAAAGTACTTCTCTACATACTGATAACAGTGGTTGTTTTGAGATGTATTTATATATTTTAACTTTTTTTTTTTTTTTATTGTGTTGTTTTGACATCTTTAAAAACCTTTCTGGCCGGGGAGGGACTGCCTCTCCAGGGGCTATCCAATTCTTAGAGATAGCAAAGGACTCAGCTAGCAGCATGACTTTGATATGCAAACTAACCAATCCAGAGCAAGACCTCCTCTATCTGGCTTGTACACCCTAGAAGGCAATATTTTTTCTTTATAAATTTATTCACAAAAAAATGAGATTGTAGAGGGTCTAGGGATAGTACATTGGGCTGGGAGACAATGGAACCTTCAGGTGGAAAGGTACTTTTTAATAAAAAATAATGATAATAGGAGCTACAACCACCCATCCACCTCACCAATTAAAAAGACACAAATATTGACGTCTTTGAGGTAAAAGGGGAATTTATAGCCTAATGTTGTTGAAAGTGTTTCACAGGTGCCAGGGCTTAAAGGGGGTGTCACAGGTGTTGGGTTGGCTCCTGCATCAGCTGGGAGAATGGCACATAGTACTCATTGAATACCACCTGGTTTTCACTGACAGGAAATACTAGTCATTGTAGACGTAGCAACAAATCTGATACCAGCACAGAGCTGTGTAGAAGCCATTGTGGATGTTGCTAGAGTGGTTGCAAAGGGTGTTGCCAAAACTTGGCTTCTGTTCACAAGTGCTGAATAGAAATGCAGAGACAGAGTTTTGGGTGAAGTAGAAAAGAATAGCCTTTATTGCTTTGCCAGGAAGAGGAGGCCATAGTGGGCTAGTGCCCTCAAGACTGTGCCCTCTTTTGGTAGAAAATAGGAAGGGGTCTTGTAGTTCAGGAATGGAAGGCATGTCTCAGATAAGGATTAGGGCAAATGCAAGCTTGCAGTATCTGTATTTTCCTCCTGGTAATTTTCCTCCTGGTAAATTTCAACATTGTCAAAGTTGGTATCAGGTGGTCCTGTGAGGTTTCCAGTGGTCCTTGAGGTTATCACACTGTGTCTTCTCTGGAATGAAGAATGCTAACAGAGGAAAGGAGTATGAGGGAGTGTTTCCTCGGAGAAGAAAACACCAGGTGTATAGTACAACTCTAACTAGAAACTAATCATTTTCAGAATGCGATTAAGCAAGAAAGAGAAACATTTGTGAGAGAATGTCTGAGTGGGCTAAAAGAATAAGGCCTGGGGGAGGAGAGAAGATGGCGGAAGAGTAAGACGCGGAGATCACCTTCCTTCCCACAGATACAGTAGAAATACATCTACACGTGGAACTGCTCCTACAGAACACCCACTGAACGCTGGCAGAAAACGTCAGACCTCCCAAAAGGCAAGAAACTCCCCCCGTACTTGGGTAGGGCAAAAGAAAAAAGAAATAACAGAGACAAAAGAATAGGGACGGCACCTGCACCAGTGGGAGGGAGCTGTGAAGGAGGAAAGATTTCCACGCACTAGGAGCCCCTTCGCGGGCAGAGACTGCGGGTGGCAGAGGGGGGAAGCTTCGGAGCCACGGAGGAGAGCGCAGCCACAGGGGTGCGGAGGGCAAAGCGGAGAGATTCCCGCACAGAGGCTCGGCGCTGACCAGCACTCACCAGCCCGAGAGGCTTGTCTGCTCAGCCGCCGGGGCGGGCGGGGCTGGAAGCTGAGGCTCTGGGCTTCGGTCGCAGGGAGAGGACTGGGGTCGGCGGCGTGAACACAGCCTGAAGGGGTTAGTGCACCACAGCTAGCCGGGAAGGAGTCCGGGAAAAAGTCTGCAGCTGCCGAAGAGGCAAGAGACTTTTTCTTCCCTGTTTCCTGGTGCGCGAGGAGAGGGGATTCAGAGCGCCGCCTAAACGAACTCCAGAGACGGGCGCGAGCCGCAGCTAACAGCGCGGATCCCATAGCAACAGGGGGGCAGAGGGAAAAACGGAGAGACTCCCGCACAGAGGCTCGGCGCCGAGCAGCGCTCACCAGCCCGAGAGGCTTGTCTGCTCCCCCGCCGGGGCGGGCGGGGCTGGGAGCGGAGGCTCGGGCTTCGGCCGGATCGCAGGGAGAGGACTGGGGTTGGCGGCGTGAACACAGCCTGAAGGGGTTAGCGCACCACAGCTGGCTGGGAGGGAGACCGGGAAAAAGTCTGCAGCTGCCGAAGAGGCAAGAGACTTTTTCTTGCCTCTTTGTTTCGCGGCGCGCAAGGAGAGGGGATTCAGAGCGCCGCCTAAACGAACTCCAGAAACTGGCGTGAGCCGCGGCTATCAGCGCGGACCCCAGAGACGGGCGTGAGACGCTGGGGCTGCTGCTGCCGCCTCCAAGAAGCCTGTGTGCGAGCACAGGTCACTCTCCACACCGCCCCTCCCGGGAGCCCGTGCAGCCCGCCACTGCCAGGGTCCCGTGATCCAGGGACAACATCCCCCGGGAGAACGCACTGCGCACCTCAGGCTGCTGCAACGTCACGCCGGCCTCTGACGCCGCAGGCTCGCCCCGCCTCCTCTGTACCCCTCCCTCCCCGCGGCCTGGGTGAGCCACAGTCCCCGAAGCAGCTGCTCCTTTAACCCCGTCCTGTCTGGGCGGGGAACAGACGCCCTCAGGAGACCTACACGCAGAGGCGGGTCCAAATCCAAAGCTGATCCCCAGGAGCTGTGCGAACAGAGAAGAGGAGGGGAAATCTGTCCCAGTAGCCTCAGAAGAAGCGGATTAAAACTCCACAAACAACTTGATGTGCCTGCATCTGTTGAATACCTGACTAGACAACGAATCATCCCAAATTCAGGAGGTGGACTTTGGGAGCAGGATATATTAATTTTTCCCCTTTTCCTTTTTTTTTTTTGTGAGTGTATATGTATATGCTTCTGGGGGAGATTTTGTCTGTATAGCTTTGCTTTACAATAGCTTTATTTTACTTCACTATATTATAGCTTCTTTCTTTCTTTTCTTTCTTTCTTTCTTTCTTTCCTTCCTTCCTTCCTTCCTTCCTCCTTCCTTCCTTCCTTCCTTCCTTCCTTTCTTTCTTTCTTTCTATTTTTTCTCCCTTTTACTCTGAGCCGTGTGGACGAAAGGCTCTTGGTGCTTCAGCCAGGCATCAGGGCCGTACCTGGGAGGTGGGAGAGCCAACTTCAGGACACTGGTCCACAAGAGACCTCCCAGCTCCACGTAATACCAAACGGCAAAAATCTCTCAGAGATCTCCATCTCAACATCAAGACCCAGCATCACTCAATGCCCAGCAAGCTACAGTGCTGAACACCCTATGCCAAACAACTAGCAAGACAGGAACACAGCCTCACCCATTAGCAGAGAGGCTGCCTAAAATCATAATAAGGCCACAGACACCCCAAAATACACCACCAGACGTGGACGTGCCCACCAGAAAGACAAGATCCAGCCTCATCCACCAGAGCTCAGGCACTAGTTCCCTCCACCAGGAAGCCTACACAACCCACTGAACCAACCTTAGCCACTGGGGACAGATACCAAAAACAACGGGAACTACAAACCTGCAACCTGTGATAAGGAGACCCCAAACACAGTAAGATAAGCAAAATGAGACGACAGAAAAACACACAGCAGATGAAGGAGCAGGGTCAAAACACACTAGACTTAACAAATGAAGAGGAAATAGGTAGTCTACCTGAAAAAGAATTCAGAATAATGATAGTAAGGATGATCCAAAATCTTGGAAATAGAATAGACAAAATGCAAGAAGCATTTAACAAGGACGTAGAAGAACTAAAGAGGAATCAAGCAATGATGAAAAACACAATAAATGAAATTAAAAATACTCTAGATGGGATCAATAGCAGAATAACTGAGGCAGAAGAAAGGATAAGTGACCTGGAAGATAAAATGGTGGAAATAACTACTGCAGAGCAGGATAAAGAAAAAAGAATGAAAAGAACTGAGGACAGTCTCAGAGACCTCTGGGACAGCATTAAACGCACCAACATTCGAATTATAGGGGTCCCAGAAGAAGAAGAGAAAAAGAAAGGGATTGAGAAAATATTTGAAGAGATTATAGTTGAAAACTTCCCCAATATGGGAAAGGAAATAGTTAATCAAGTCCAGGAAGCACAGAGAGTCCCATACAGGATAAACCCAAGGAGAAACACGCCAAGACACATATTAATCAAACTGTCAAAAATTAAATATAAGGAAAACATATTAAAGGCAGCAAGGGAAAAAAAACAAATAACACACAAGGGAATCCCCATAAGGTTAACATCTGATCTTTCAGCAGAAACTCTGCAAGCCAGAAGGGAGTGGCAGGATATACTTAAAGTGATGAAGGAGAAGAACCTACAACCAAGATTACTCTACCCAGCAGGGATCTCATTCAAATGTGATGGAGAAATTAAAACCTTTACAGACAAGCAAAAGCTGAGAGAGTTCAGCACTACCAAACCAGCTTTACAACAAATGCTAAAGGAACTTCTCTAGGCAAGAAACACAAGAGAAGGAAAACACCTACAATAACAAACCCAAAACATTTAAGAAAATGGGAATAGGAACATACATATCGATAATTACCTTGAATGTAAATGGATTAAATGCTCCCACCAAAAGACACAGGCTGGCTGAATGGATACAAAAACAAGACCCATATATATGCTGTCTACAAGAGACCCACTTCAGACCTAGAGACACATACAGACTGAAAGTGAGGGGATGGAAAAAGATATTCCATGCAAATGGAAATCAAAAGAAAGCTGGAGTAGCAATTCTCATATCAGACAAAATAGACTTTAAAATAAAGACTATCACAAGAGACAAAGAAGGACACTATATAATGATCAAGGGATCGATCCAAGAGGAAGGTATAACAATTGTAAATATTTATGCACCCAACATAGGAGCACCTCAATACATAAGGCAAGTACTAACAGCCATAAAAGGGGAAATCGACAGCAACACAATCATAGTAGGGGACTTTAACACCCCACTTTCACCAATGGACAGATCATCCAAAATGAAAATAAATAAGGAAACACAAGCTTTAAATGATACATTAAACAAGATGGACTTAATTGATATTTATAGGACATTCCACCCAAAAACAACAGAATACACATTTTTCTCAAGTGCTCATGGAACATTCTCCAGGATAGATCATATCTTGGGTCACAAATCAAACCTTGGTAAATTTAAGAAAATTGAAATCGTATCAAGTATCTTTTCCGACCACAACGCTATGAGACTAGATATCAATTACAGGAAAAGATCTGCAAAAAATACAAACACATGGAGGCTACACAATACATTACTTAATAATGAAGTGATTACTGAAGAAATCAAAGGGGAAATCAAAAAATACCTAGAAATAAATGACAATGGAGATACGACGACCCAAAACCTATGGGACGCAGCAAAAGCAGTGCTAAGAGGGAAGTTTATAGCAATACAAGCCTACCTCAAGAAACAGGAAACATCTCGAATAAACAACCTAACCTTGCACCTAAAGCAATTAGAGAAAGAAGAACAAAAAAACCCCAAAGCCAGCAGAAGGAAAGAAATTATAAAGATCAGGTCAGAAATAAATGAAAAAGAAATGAAGGAAACAATAGCAAAAATCAATGAAACTAAAAGCTGGTTCTTTGAGAAGATAAACAAAATTGATAAACCATTAGCCAGACTCATCAAGAGAAAAAGGGAGAAGACTCAGATCAATAGAATTAGAAATGAAAAAGGAGAAATAACCACTGACACTGCAGAAATACAAAAGATCATGAGAGATTACTACAAGCAACTCTATGCCAATAAAATGGACAACCTGGAAGAAATGGACAGATTCTTAGAAATGCACAACCTTCCGAGACTGAACCAGGAAGAAATAGAAAATATGAACAGACCAATCACAAGCACTGAAATTGAAACTGTGATTAAAAACCTTCCAACAAACAAAAGCCCAGGACCAGATGGCTTCACAGGCGAATTCTATCAAACATTTAGAGAAGAGCTAACACCTATCCTTCTCAAACTCTTCCAAAATATTGCAGAGGGAGGAACACTCCCAAACTCATTCTACGAGGCCACCATCACCCTGATACCAAAACCAGACAAAGATGTCACAAAGAAAGAAAACTACAGGCCAATATCACTGATGAACATAGATGCAAAAATCCTCAACAAAATACTCGCAAACAGAATCCAACAGCACATTAAAAGGATCATACACCATGATCAAGTGGGGTTTATCCCAGGAATGCAAGGATTCTTCAATATACGCAAATCAATCAATGTGATACACCATATTAACAAATTGAAGGAGAAAAACCATATGATCATCTCAATAGATGCAGAGAAAGCTTTCGACAAAATTCAACACCCATTTATGATAAAAGCCCTGCAGAAAGTAGGCATAGAGGGAACTTTCCTCAACATAATAAAGGCCATATATGACAAACCCACAGCCAACATTGTCCTCAATGGTGAAAAACTGAAACCATTTCCACTAAGATCAGGAACAAGACAAGGTTGCCCACTCTCACCACTATTATTCAACATAGTTTTGGAAGTGTTAGCCACAGCAATCAGAGAAGACAAAGAAATAAAAGGAATCCAAATCGGAAAAGAAGAAGTAAAGCTGTCACTATTTGCAGATGACATGATACTATACATAGAGAATCCTAAAGAGGCTACCAGAAAACTCCTAGAGCTAATCAATGAATTTGGTAAAGTAGCAGGATACAAAATTAATGCACAGAAATCGCTTGCATTTCTATACACTAATGACGAAAAATCTGAAAGTGAAATTAAGAAAACACTCCCGTTTACCATTGCAACAAAAAGAATAAGATATCTAGGAATAAACCTACCTAAGGAGACAAAAGACCTGTATGCAGAAAATTATAAGACACTGATGAAAGAAATTAAAGATGATACAAATAGATGGAGAGATATACCATGTTCCTGGATTGGAAGAATCAACATTGTGAAAATGACTCTACTACCCAAAGCAATCTACAGATTCAATGCAATCCCTATCAAACTACCACTGGCATTTTTCACAGAACTACAACAAAAAATTTCACAATTTGTATGGAAACACAAAAGACCCCGAATAGCCAAAGCAATCTTGAGAACGAAAAATGGAGCTGGGGGAATCAGGCTCCCTGACTTCAGACTATATTACAAAGCTTCAGTAATCAAGACAGTTTGGTACTGGCACAAAAACAGAAATATAGATCAATGGAACAGGATAGAAAGCCCAGAGATAAACCCACACACATATGGTCACCTTATCTTTGATAAAGGAGGCAAGCATATACAGTGGAGAAAAGACAGCCTCTTCAATAAGTGGTGCTGGGAAAATTGGACAGGTACATGTAAAAGTATGAAATTAGAACACTCCCTGACACCATGCACAAAAATAAACTCAAAATGGATTAAAGACCTAAGTGTAAGGCCAGACACTATCAAACTCTTAGAGGAAAACATAGGCAGAACACTCTATGACATACATCACAGCAAGATTCTTTTTGACCCAGCTCCCAGAGAAATGGAAATAAGAACACAAATAAACAAATGGGACCTAATGAAACTTAAAAGCTTTTGCACAGCAAAGGAAACCATAAACAAGACCAAAAGACAACCCTTAGAATGGGAGAAAATATTTGCAAATGAAGCAACTGACAAAGGATTAATCTCCAAGATTTACAAGCAGCTCATGCAGCTCAATAACAAAAAAACGAACAACCCAATCCAAAAATGGGCAGAAGACCTAAATAGACATTTCTCCAAAGAAGATATACAGATGGCCTACAGGCACATGAAAGAATGCTCAACATCATTAATCATTAGAGAAATGCAAATCAAAACTACAATGAGATATCATCTCACACCGGTCAGAATGGCCATCATCAAAAAATCTAGAAACAATAAATGCTGGAGAGGGTGTGGAGGAAAGGGAACACTCTTGCACTGTTGGTGGGAATGTAAATTGATACAGCCACTATGGAGAACAGTATGGAGGTTCCTTAAAAAACTACAAATAGAACTACCATACGACCCAGCAATCCCACTACTGGGCATATACCCTGAGAAAACCATAGGTCAAAAAGTGTCATGTACCACAATGTTCATTGCAGCTCTATTTACAATAGCCAGGACATGGAAGCAACCTAAATGTCCATCGACAGATGAATGGATAAAGAAGATGTGGCACATATATACAATGGAATATTACTCAGCCGTAAAAAGAAATGAAATGGAGGTATTTGTAATGAGGTGGATGGAGTTAGAGTCTGTCATACAGAGTGAAGTAAGTCAGAAAGAGAAAAACAAATACAGTATGCTAACACATATATACGGAATCTAAGGAAAAAAAAGGCCATGAAGAACCTAGTGGCAAGACGGGAATAAAGACACAGACCTACTAGAGAATGGACTTGAGGATATGGGGAGGGGGTGGGGTGAGATGTGACAGGGTAAGAGAGTGTCATGGACATATATACACTACCAAATGTAAAATAGATAGCTAGTGGGAAGCAGCCGCATAGCACAGGGAGATCAGCTCGGTGCTTTGTGACCACCTAGAGGGGTGGGATGGGGAGGGTGGGAGGGAGGGAGATGCAAGAGGGAAGAGAAATGGGAACATATTGTATATGTATAACTGATTCACTTTGTTATAAAGCAGAAGCTAACACACTATTGTAAGGCAATTATACTTCAATAAAGATGTTTTAAAAATATAAAAAAAAAAAAAAAAAAAAAAGAATAAGGCCTAACATAATGGAAGCTGCCTTAACCAGTTTCTGCTATAACAAATTCCCCACTGCTAATTCGTTGCTTCCATTTCAATGGAAAAAGGGGATCAGGAGTCATTCTCATCTGGCTGCTTCCTGCTGAACCAGGGAAGTGAGAAGGGGCTCTTCTTATGGAAGGAATGAATATTTTCATGCCAAGTATCAGGAGGTTTAGTGAGGTCTTGGTTATTTTTCTACATAGATAAGGTAAACAGCATATGGAGAATCTGATAAAGATATATATACTTGTGACTAGAAGTGAAACAGTAAAAATCAAAAAAATCCAGAGAAAATGGATTGAACACCTTGGGGGATCAGGTGGAATATGATGGAAAACAAGTCGGACACTCCAGGGGCAATTGCAGAGGCATAAGCATCTGAATTATCAACAGTCTAGATCCAGGACTGCATGTCATTGAGGAGTGTAGATATATTCCCTGATTCATCTGGTATAAAGAAGAAACACTCAGTATGGCTAACGGCACAAGTTCCTCCTTGTGGCACAGTCAAGATGTCTAAGGTCATTCAGTTCTGCAGTATGGCCTTTCTCATTATAGAAACCTCAGTGTTTAATACTGTTAGACTCTGTTGACTGTTGTTCAGGGCTTGCCTGGTAAATTTAGCTAATGCTTCTCTATGGAGAGACATACCTTCCAGGTCTATATTTGGATAAAGAAGTTAAGCAAGTAGTAATACCATTTGAAGACCAACCTAGTCCATCTGGTGAGGAGATAAGAGAGATTAGCAATTTTAGCCTTCTGTAAAAATTTTTGTTGGTGTACTTGGGCCTAAGGGAATTCCAGAGTGCAACTGCTAATCCACCCTGGTGGGAGCCATGGCCACAGATTGGTTCTGCAAACCCAACAGGTGTCATTTGGGGTCCTCCAATAAATTTCTGGTCTCCTAATCCAGTCAGTGGTGAACCAATCACTGTTTTTTAATATTGTAAGGCTATTGCACTGTTCTATGGGTGTCCATCCCATATATCAAGTAGAAATCACCCAGTGATGGAAGGAATATTCTAACATAGGGGTACTTTATCACTCAATCAGCCAAATTCTAGGGTTAGCCAAAATAGCCCATCCCAAATTTTATTAAACCCTTCCATCATTTAGTGTGGATTTTGTATGAACCCATATCTCTTGCTGTTTAACTTTTGGACAGTTATCGGGTCTGATTATATCGTGGCATTAAGAGAAAAGAAGAACTTATGGCATGGTTGATGAAGTGTATCCTTGATTGGCCACTCGGCTGGTTCAAAGTTAGTAATTTCAATGCTAACTGGTCTAGACTTGTTTTGAATCTCAAGAGTGAATTCAGCTAAGTGTTTCCAGTCCATTCCCTGTAGGGGGGCACCCTCCAAGGCAGTCCTGAGGACCCAGAAATGGCAAGTTGACCACATATCCAGCAATTAGAGTAGTTACAGGAGTGAGCATAAGAGTAAGCCCATTGTAAAAAGGTATTTTCAAAAGTATCCTGAGGAAAGATCAGAAATATAAGGACAGGCAAAGACAAATATTCATTTTTCCTGTCAAAACAGGTACTTAAATCTTTTATTGGGTGTGACGTCCACCTCTCGGGGGTTGGTTTCCCAGCTGGTGGCAGCTCCGATTGGTTGGTTCTCAGGAGGCCTTTTTACTCTGGTGCGATGCACCTTCGGCTTGATTCCGTCCAGTTTCAAGGAAGTATGGGTAGTGAAGAGTCACAGTGTTCAAGGAGCAGGGCGTGATCATCTCGTGGACAATTCTCAGATTGGTTGGCATCAAGGGGAAGGTTCAAGCATCATCAACCTTCTGGGTTCAACCTGTTTCGGGTCTATGTTCTTGCAGTCAGCAGTTTTCATCTGGTGGTGGGACTGCTTCCTTTAAAAACAACTTAAGAATGTGTATCAGACCTTTACCTATATCTTTCAGGAAACTGTGAGTTCAGTGATTCTGCTATGTGGCAGATTTATAGTCTAAATTGTTACCAGTTCCCCAGCTCAACAGCTATTCTTTGTTTCTACATCTTCACATTTCCCAAGACAAGGACACAGGGGCTAGTACATGGTTTCAAGCCTTGTGAGTATAATAAACTTCTTCCTTCCAAGCCTCATTCTCATTTCCTCCTGGTGGTTGCACCAACTTCACCATACCATATCCAACATGTACATTCTTAGACCATCTCAGTACTTATGCACCTGAGTTGTGACCTAAACATTTTACACAGAATACTATGCCATTTTTACTGAAAAGAAAAACTGCCAGACAAGGTTATTCACATTTGGGTATTTGATAGACATTTTCTTGAACATCAATGCAGTAAGCCTGTCTCTTCAAGAAAACAACTGATGTTATTTATTGCCAATGATAAAATTTTAACTTTCAAAAGAAGGTTAGAATTTTGGAATACTTTAGTTAACTTGATAGCTTTTTTTTTTTTTTGATAGCTTTTTAATACTTAAAGACTTTTCTGTTGTTATAACTGGTGACATTTGTGAATGTGAATTTTTGATATTGAATAAGGAAATGTGTCAACTTTTCTGAATGAGCAATGCATACATGTTACAAAATCACCTATGCACATGTAAAAGATCCATTTGAGGTGCAAGATAGACCAACTGATTTTAAAGTAAGAGTTCACTGATATGGTTTCAGATTGTACATTGCAGCTAACTGTTAAGAAACTGCCATTTTCTAGTTTTGATTTAGCATCAAATAAAGATATTCACAGCTATTTGATACATTTCCTCTCTTTTCCAAGTACATAGTATCTGAGGCTGGATTTTTTATTTTTTTATATATATTTCAACCAAAACAATGTATTGCAATAGACTGACTGTAGAAGTAGATATGAGAATCCAGTTATCTGATATTAAATAGACATTGAAGAGATTTGCAAAAATGTAAAACAATGTCATTCTTCTCACTACAGAGTTTTGTTTTGAGGAAAAGTTATTTTTTTTAGAAAAATGTAGGCTAATTTAAAATATATTGTTAGCGTTATTTTAAAATTGAGTAAGTTTTCTTACAGTTTCCAACTTTTAATTTATATAGTATGGTAATTATCCATAGTAGATATAACCCACATAAAAAAAGTTATTTGGGGTCCCCCATAGTTTTTAAGAGTGTAAAGGTGTCCTGAGATGAAAATGTTTGAGGACTGTTGGGTTATGAAATGTCTAGAATTGAAAAGTAAAAGTAGCAACATAAGCATTTTTGAAGAGTTATATTGTTGGAGGAAATGCTGAAGAATTAAATACTTCAGTTTCTCAGTTAAATACTTATCAATTTTGATAAAATTATTCCATTACATACAAAGCAATTCAGATCACAAAGTGTTTGCTTTTACCTATTGTAATAATTTGTGAATTGTGGTTTGGATAAAATTTGTAGTGATCTCATTTCCTCATTAATAATAGTAATAAAAATTATATAACTGCCAGACAGACAAGGTTTATATAAAACAAAAACAAAACAAAAGCACTGCTTACTTTTGAGAGTTCTGTTATAACCAGAAATAAAGTATATAAGGCCTAGTGCTTGGTTTGTTGTTATTGTTTTTAATTATTTATAATTGTCATGGAGATGAAGAAGAAAATGGTGACCTGAGAAAATAAGATCCAAAATAAGTAGAATATACAGTTATTTGTACTTTTTTTCTCTCTCTTATTCACTCCTGTTGTTACCAACCAGGGTTCTTAGACTCTAATCAATAGAAATTCATAAGAGGCCAGATGAGACATTCAGGCAAGGCTTTATTGGGACTCACAGCATGGGGAGCGAGAAAGCAAGTAACAGGTTCCTTTACTTGCTCCATGAGGAGTGGTGAGCTGGTCCGTTAAATGGGGTGAGGGTGGGGGCTGGTCCATGGGTTGGGCTGGAGGGGTGGCTTAGAAGGTTTGTCCTCCTTCTTGGTGGTGCTGTTTGCAGGGATCATGCACAGTACCATGTTTTTGCTCTGGACACCTCAGTAGTGGCAGTTGAGTTTTTAGTCTTTTTGTATCTTCTTGTTCATCATTTGTCGCAAGTGCTAAGCAGTTACTTTTAGTTCCTTATAGTTTCTTTGTATTTTGTTGCTGGAGGAGACTTTTTTCCAGGTGTGAGTACTGCAGCAAAATGTCCCAAGTCCCAGGTCCCAGCCTGTCTCACTGTTGTTTTATACTATTCTATATAAAAGGCTAGAAATATTTTCCATGGAAGGAACTCATGGGCCATAAGGTGATGTAATAGTGTAACACCCCAAACTTCCCAGACATTTTCTTATCTGTTTTATATAGGTGATTGCACATAATATTTTTAAAAAGAATTTTCTGCTAAAATATTTTAAAACTACCGATCTAGTCCAATCCAGCATCTACTCATAAAGGACTTATAATATGATGGTGTCACTCTTTTATTATATAATATCCAGTTAATTAAGAAAAAACAACATCATAATTCCTGAACAGATAAATTATTTTCAATGGGAAGAGTAAATTAATTAAAGAGAGAGAAGAATACACTTTCCAAATACTTCCACGGTAGTACAAGTTTTTATTTTGTAACTAGCAAGATAGTGGAAAGACACTTTTTCCTGAATTAATCCCTTACAATTCCCAATCTTTAAAACTGAGGGTGACCTTACACATAAGCAGATTATATAATTACCTACTTGCTCAAATATTCTCTTTTTAGGCTTTCTAGCTCTAAATTTACAAGTCATTTAAAAATAAATAAATATTTTGAGTGCCTATTAAGTAACAAATTATTTCCCTTATGTTGTTTCATCACTTAATTTTCAAAATAATAAATATGGAAATTATTAAATAAAAAAATTGAGGATGAATAAACTTAAGTAACTTTTAAATGTCTTCCTATAAAAATAAAATGTTAATTCTTAATCCAGATCTGCTATATTCCACCTTCTCCCCTATGTAACATATATAACTCTCACCAAGAACACCGGAGAACGGTTGTAGGGAAAGTGGGAAATTATCACTGAAGCAGTTCATGCTATGATGCTAATGTTTACTTAATTTTTACATATTCTCTTCTGGCAGAGAGATTGGAGAATTGGAAATTCTGAAGTACCAAGTCCCCGAAATATGACTATAGTAAAAGAAAAGCTCAGAAAGAGTCAAGGAAGGACTTCAGAGACGAATTTTGTGAACTTTACCAGCTGTCTTATAGGTTGGCCAGGTAATCAGTGTAGACACTGAAAGTGTTCAAAACTCAAAATGTAAAATAAATTTACCTCCAGGGTCTCAATGCTGAGTTACCCTACTCTGGAGGTGATGTTTCATTAACTTACACACAGATGAAAGATGTCTCTTTTCCATGTCTCACATTCACTACTGTTGTTGGTTGTTGCAGGGATATACAAAGGGCAGAAGTCTAAGTCTGGTAGAGAGGTAAAGGGATTTTCCAAGTGCTTCCAAACAATAATCCAACACAGCAACAAAAGCTTGGTCAGGTCTCTTATTATTCAAACCATGTTATCATTTAAAAATAACATGGGAGTGTTTTTTGCTGAAGTGTAGGATTAAAAAATAAAATAGCTAATTCTGCAAATTGTTGCAGACTTTTTCTGTTCACGACAATGAGTCAAGCTCCTATTCTATTACTTTCATACTAAGCTAACAAAAGCCATTGTCAAAAGAGTCTACACATATGGTATTTATAAGATTAGTTTAGTTTACTTCATATGATTTTATTTTACTCTGGACTTTCTGCAACTCAGAAAGTCTTCCTTTTCAATTACTGAAGATAATTTAATAATGCTGTTTTTCTTAGACAAAGAAAACTTTCATAGTTTAAAGTCAAAGAATGACTTCAGTACCAATTTTAAAAAATAAATATTCCATAATATTAAAATTTCCAATGATAAAATTTAGAATTAAAAGTAAAAACTCTGAGATCCTTTATCCTTTCCTGAAAATTCAGGGATGCATACATAGGTAAAAAGAGAACATCCTGGATGTAAAGTAAGGCAGAGGTTTACAAAAAGAGTTGCAGTAGCTGTATACTCTGGGAATTAATATATTATTTAAAGTACCATTTTTAAAGAAGAACTATAACTTATTCCAAATAACCTATGCAGAAAGTCATTTCTTTAAACTCTGAGGACTAGGAAATGGTAGCAGAAGGAAATATCTGTCTAGACCAGGAGAGATATACTGAAAGATATCTTCTAGAAAAAAAAAAATATGTATAAAGGTGTTTCATGTGATTGTGATGTGGTTCAAAGTGACTAGACATATCTGTTAATGACAAACATTGAACATGTATAGGTCATCTTCCTTTCAAGGATGAATAAAGAGGGAGAAATTTTTATTTAGGTGACAACAACAACCAAAAGTAAATTATTGACCTTAAGTTGCAGAAGAAGTTATACATATGTAAAAGATTTTTTTAAAAAACAGAACAATGTTTTCAATGTATATGCTTTGTCTTCAATAGAATAAAATAATAAAAAAAATTAAATAGAGAAAAAAAACAGAGATGAAAATGGAACTTCTTTTTTGAGATACAGAATGAAATTAATAGGAATTAATAGAGATAATGAAGAAAGGGTAAACAAAAATACAGTAGCAAACTAATATTCATTAGAGGGTGCCAAGAGAGAAAGTATTTCATTATATAATAGAAAATTATATCAGTGATGTTGAGAAGTTCTTTAAGAGTAAAACAAAGAGAAGAAAATGATAAAAAAAAAAAAAAAAAGATGATAGCTGTGGAAGGAAGGGATATGATCCAGTTTATATAAATTATCAGAATCTTGAGAAGGAAGCAGAACATGACTGCTAGAGAAATAACAAACATGCAGGATAAACTGAATAATACATAAATCTTTAGAACAAAATCATCCACCTTGATGCAGTGGCAGTAAAAAACACTCTATCTATACCTATATCTATATATGTATATATACATTTACCTATATATATATATATATATCCCTGCGCAAAAATCCTATAAAACTATATATATAGTATGTATACATATAATATATATATATATAACAAACAATATCTATACAAGGAGTTATAGTACAATTCTTGTAATCCTTGTATTATCCTTTAATTATATATACATATTATATACACACACACATACACATGTATACTGTATCTTTTCTGGATTTTCAAGAATAAAGAATCATTGAGTTTTAAGAATAAAGAAAGGGCTTCCCTGGTGGCACAGTGGTTGAGAATCTGCCTGCCGGTGCAGGGGACACGGGTTCGAGCCCTGGTCTGGGAGGATCCCACATGCCGCAGAGCGGCTGGGCCCGTGGGCCACAATTACTGAGCCTGCGTGTCTGGAGCCTGTGCTCCGCAACAAGAGAGGCCACGATAGTGAGAGGCCTGCGCACCGCGATGAAGAGTGGTCCCCACTTGCCACAACTAGAGAAAGCCCTCGCACAGAAACGAAGACCCAACACAGCCATAAATAAATAAAAATAAATAAATAAATAAATAAAATTAAAAAAAAAGTTAAAAAAAAAAGAATAAAGAAAAATATTCTTCAAGAATTCAAATTTAAAAATAAAAGTTTTATCACATGCAAGATTCATTAAATTAAAAGTAATATATTATTTAAAAATATATATTATTGATTGGGCAATATGCACTTTACAAGTTGGCTTCTTCCAGAAATGTAGGGCAGTTTAACTTTAGAAAACACACTGAAGTAACCTGTAGTATCCTAAGTCAATGGAAACAAGTCACATAGCAAGGGCAGCACCCTGTGAGACTCTTCTGATTCCAGGGCCACCTGGACTTTCTCTATAAACAGACTGAGTGTCTCCTGGGGTCCTGATCAGGCCCTCTTTGGGCCGTGCTTAGCAACAGGGCTCTGGTTTCCTGCCTTGTGCCTACAGTGGAGTGGTATATGGGGCAAAAAGTTTGCCTATTGTTAGCTCAGTTGTACAAAAAGAAACTCTTCCCTAGTCTGGAGAAATGTGGTTGTCATAGTACAGTTTGCTGACCTAAGAGGGAAGAACAATTTTTAACTGGTTGTTCACTGAACACTTAGAATCAAATACTTTCCACTAGACTGGATTAAATTTTATGTTTCAAATTAAGACCAGAGTCAGTAGCGTTTCAAATTCCTTCATGTCTCATCATCAAATCTTTACTGAGCAGTCTCATTGCAATTATCATTCAAAGCACAAAGGCAGTTTAATTACATTTCCCAATATAGCTACATTATCATTTCATATAGCTGTCATCTTGATCCTAAAATAACCGTAGTCTGTTTCCTGTGAATGTTAACATATAATCAACCATAGCTCCCGTAAAGTGACCTTTTCTTGACCCAAAGCTGAAAAGAAATGCTCGTATATAGTTTCATGCTCAAAAGGCTCTTTTGAAAATTAGCAAACTGTTTAGAAGAAAAGCTTTGTTAGCGGCCATCATCACAAATGTCACTGTGTATTGTCCATAA
Organism: Balaenoptera ricei; assembly: GCF_028023285.1. Taxonomy (NCBI): domain Eukaryota; kingdom Metazoa; phylum Chordata; class Mammalia; order Artiodactyla; family Balaenopteridae; genus Balaenoptera; species Balaenoptera ricei. Next base: position 52,101,760 of record NC_082655.1, read on the forward strand.
AATTATCATAAATTTACTGCAACACATAAGCAATGTTAGATCCACAAGAAGTTATAAAATATGGGCTTGTCCCTTTATTTTTACTTAGTATGCAAACTATTTAAGAATTTGAATGATTCGATACCATTAGAAAACCTGAGAATTTATGAACTTGGACTACAAACCCAGCTGTGCTTCCTGTGGTGATTATTCCCCCAAATATCTGAACAAAATTATACCCACATACTGTCTCACACTGTATTTCCTTATGTCATCATGCAAACTGGTTTATTTTGTGTGGGTGACTCACTAGAATTTGCTTATTATCGTACTTCTGTTTTAATAAACATAAGAAAATCTACTACAAATAAGCCTTGCCAAAGAAAGCTATATTTAATACCAGTCTATCTTGTATGGCATTAAAAAAAATGTTTTCCTCTCTCTTGGTGCTGTGATTTTACAAGAAAAAAGAGAAACATTTCAAAGTACAGAAATATTTCTTCATGGCTTTTCATAATGTGGGAGCATAGAATTACAAGGAGTAATAAGTGACACTCTTTTTGTGCTTCAGACAACAGAATAAAAATTTGGGTCAAATAGGGTTTCTTTTCTTGATTGGTTTTATTCTCATTAGCATTCTTTTTCATATTATTTCCATGAGCCTAAAATCAAAAGTTTTAATGGAGGTCACAGTTGGGAATTTCTTGATTCTCCCTATTACTCTCATTTTCCCAGTATTTTATTATGTTATCTCTTTCTCTTTGGCTTCACTTGCAGAATGTTGAGTTAGTCATGTTTTCCAGCTCACACTCCATTATCATTTTTATGTATGTCAAGAACTCCCTCTTTTTTCATTTTCATCTCTTTAATTCTTATGCCATACTCTCATTGCTTCCTCTCCACATAGGCATCTCTCCACTGCGTTTGATAGATGTCTTTAAATATACATGTAACTTGGTATAAAATATACTTTTGTACATATTGTAAAATCAACATAAATGATATTGATATTTGTATCTAAATATATTATCTCTCTTTCAAACAATATTATGTTTCCATGACTGTTTGCTATATATATATCTAGACTTTGTTTCTACCTACTACATAATATTCTGTAATTTAATCTACTACATTTTAATTATCTGTTCCACAGAAAATTGGAATCTTCTATTACAAACAAATGAGAACCAGTTATGGAACTGTGTGGGAATATATACTGAGGAGTGGAATTTCTAGGTCCCAAATTATGCACATAGTATTTTACTGAGTTCTGAAAAAGCATTTTCTACAATGACTGCAACATTTAAACTCTTAATAGAAGTACATGAAACTTTCAATATTTCTTCATCCTAACACTTGTTATTATCCATTTTTTCTATCTTCAGCATTCTAATTTTTAAAGTTCACCACGACAAGCTTCCTAGTGAATTAGAGAATCAAATACTTATTAGGCATTTCAACATTCTCTGTTTTGAATTATATATTCCTGTCCTTTGCTCACTGGTTTTTATTAGATTTCTTATATCTTTCTTGTTGACTTCTAGGAGTTCAGTTTATATTCCATTTATTTATTATTTTGGTTTCAGACTGGAGATCATCTTCTTCTAGCTTTTTGTTGTGGTGGGTGTCCTTTGCTGAAGTGTATATAATAGTCAAGAGAGAATAGGCTATACTACAGTAACAAATGACTTCAAAATCTAAGTGGCTTAACATATAGAATATCATCCAAAGTTTGTGGTAGCTATGACCAGTCTAAATTGAGTCCCCTCAGAGTGGGGACTTAGGGATCTAAAAGGTTTCCATCTGTTGGCTCTGCCATTTTAAATATGGTCTCCACTGATACAGAGAAAAGACAATAGAGAGTATGGCTTAACCATAGTCTTTCCTAAGTATCTTTTAACAGAAGTAACACATGTTACATTTGCATACAGCCCATTGGCCAAAATAAGACACAGTTTCCTAATCTAACTACATGAGAAGCTAGGAAATTTCTGATGGGTACATAGTGATCGCTATCGCAAAAAATAAAAAAAATAAAAATCCTAAATTTGACATAATTTAATCCATCAAATTTTCACCTCATGATTTGTTTTCAAATATTTTAATATGAAATGTTTTTAGATCATTAAGATATTCTCCCATATTTTCTTTCATGAATGTATATCTCATATTTTCTTCCATTCATTTTACAGTTTTAGTTTTTGCACTTAGTATTTAATCTGTTATGAGTTCACATTTATGTGGCTGTAAAGTAGGAGTAAGTCTTTCTACATTTATTAATCTAAATTTCCCAACATTATTATACTTGATAATCTCTTCTTTCCACATTGCTCTGTGCTACCCACTCTACCATCAAAGGCCTAATTCTGAGGTCACTTTTCTTATATTTCATTAATCCTCTTTTAACTTCATTATTAATACTAAAGTTAACATTCTCTTTTTAAAGTCTAAATAGCTTCTATCTCTTGATTTCTAAACTTGATTAAAATTTATTAATTTGTTAACTAGCATATTTATTTAACAAGTATTAAATGAAAATTTCCATATTCCAAGAGCTAAATAGGCAAAGAGAGTATATGATTGGCCATTTTTGTGTATAAAAAGTATTTAAGAGTGCCTTCAGGTAGCTATTTAGCCTTTCAATGCTCAGTTTTCTTGTCTATTAAATGAAGGAAATTTTTATCATAATTTTATTGGGAGAATTAAACATGTCAATAGAGCACTCATTAAGTGCCTTGTATATAGTAATTTTTCACTAAGTGTTAGTTACTATTATTATATTAATTATTAACATTGCTTCTATGTTTTTGACTACCAAAAATCTCTTTTAGAGCTTTTACATTCTCCTTTTCATATGTCTATTTAATCATTGATCCTTCAGTTGCTTAAAAGTTAAAATAAACACAAAACAACTTGATAAATATTCAAGAAATACTCAAAGAAAATAAACAAAAATTGATCACCATGAAATAAGGCAAAAAAGAGTTGTTCTTCCTTTTGTCTGAGAAATGAGGAAGCAAAGCAGTAGGTGAAACAAAACTTAGAAAATCATGCAGAGTACAGCAAAGTGTACCTAACCCTCGAAAGCCTTTAAGAAATAGTTACTATAAGTCTTCAAATCCTCTTTCCAGTTCCCCAAGGAAAGTTAAAAATGTTTTCTTACTTTGTAAAAAATGAGAACTAAGCATCTTTGCTGCCATGAGAAATAGGTAGTAAGTAAGTAAAAACTCTGGTAGATAAAATCCTTTCCACTCCTTTTAATACTTAATCCTTATTAGAACCAAGAGTCGTATGACCCATTATATTTTCCCTGTCAAGGGTTTATTAATAATCTTTTTTCAAAATTATTATTGTGACATTAAAGTTAACATAGTATTTTAAAATATGTGAAACCCCAAATTTAAGGCCAGAAATACTAGGTTTTAAAAAAGTATGTGAGCTTCAAAAACATATCTGAACCTAAAGTAACTGAAAATCTTCATTAAAGCTAGGATATTTATCACTCTTCGCCTACTAAACTCATGGTATTTTTTTAAAGTTTACTACTGTTAAATAATACCAATGTAAATATAGAACAATTTTCCTGGAATAAAGGTGAAATCATATACAAGCATATTATTTGACTTGCTTGCACACATTACTCTTGTTTATTAAAATATCCTTATTTTGTTTCTTATGACTTTAAATCTGTATATAAATCAATTAAAAAAATAGATAATGTATTTAAGCTAGAAATTTGCCACTGCTATTTGCTTATCCATAGGCGTGTACCACAATGTTTATTTTTTTAAAAAACAATGCCACTCTCTTCATTATTTATTCTAAATTTTGTTTTTTAAAAAAATTTTATTTTATATTGGAGTATAGTTGATTAACGTGTGTTAGTTTCAGGTGTACAGCAAAGTGATTCAGTTATACATATACATGTATCTTTTCTTTTTCTGTACCACAATGTTTAGATTATAGAGTGCTAGATATTTTTCACTTGAGGGTAATCTATCATTTTTTAAAATTTATAACATGATGATTTTTTTCTTTTAAGAATACCTAATCCTATATAAACTGAAATATAGCTGATCTAGACAAAGAAAAGTCAATTAGAGTGAAGCATACATAACCCCAGAAACCCTAAAAAGATTATAAGCAGCAAGAACAAAGCAGACTATAAGTTTTATTTACTTATTGGTTAGTATTTTAAGCCACATCTAAAACAAACAAAAAAATGAACCTGATTTTTTTTTCCTTCCTGATGTCTTTGATTAGTCTTAACAAAACTAAAAAATATTGCTGTCTTGGTGCTAACACATGCCTATTCAACTAATTTTCACAGCATAATATAATTACCACAAAATACAAATGGTAAAAACATGTGACCCCATAGACTTTCTAGACCTTGCTTCTTAGACCAGTCAGGTTTTAGGTTATATGAACATAATTCAACTGACTCTATTGAATGATAGCTCAATTTTGTCCAATGGCCAAATTGGGACTCACACTGGGGCTTACAAAAGAAAGAGGAATAGAATCATTAGGAAGAATTCAGAACATTGGCATAATTAACAAAGATATCTGTGCTTTTTGTTACTAGACCAGTGGATTTTTCTGCCTATACCAGGAAAATAAGTTCACTATTATTCAGAATTCTTTGGTAATTCTCTCTATATTGAGAATTAAATATAAATATATATATGGATAGATAGATAGATAGGTAGATAGATAGATAGATAAAACCAGAACAGAGTAAAATATTTTTTTCTTCATGTTATTTTTTGTACTTCGAGTAAGCTTTCATATCCAGGAATGACTTTCTGGCACTTTCACAAAGACTAAATTTACTCGTGGAAAACAAAAGGCAACCACTGAGGGCAATATGTAACAGTGTGGTAAGGTATTTCGAATGTGATATAAACTTTTAAAATGGTTCCAAGCTAGTTCAAAATACTTCCATAAATTTCATTTAACTCAGTATAAGTAATTTTTCCAAATGGTTTACACATCTGTAGTGCCCATTCAAATGCTTTTTTATTCCTTGTTGGATGCATTTTGGTTTTGCTGCTAAGGAAAACAGAAACCCTCTTTCAGCTGCATCTGTTTGGGAGAGGAGTGACATCTAATGGCCAGTTAAGTTGAGGGCATTTATTCTTTATGGGTCAGTTTCATTTCTCCCTTAGAGAAAACTATAGGTGAAAATGATATTAAACTTTTGTGTACCATAAAGTGGATTTTTGAAAAATTAGCAGGGACCCTAAGTTTCATTTCAGAGTAAATTTGATCCTTTGTATCAAATATAGCAAGTCTATTTAAATATGCAACAAAATATGGTAATTCTCTCCTCAGTGCAATACAACTGCTCTTTTCACCCCTACACTGAATAGTAATAGAGACAAGGATTATAAATATCAAGGCTGAGTTTTCTTCTCTGCATTGCTGGAAATATGTTCATTTTCAGTGAAATGAAAGATGATCTCTAAAAAAAAGATCTTATCATTTTCAGTGTCCTTCAAAAGTCCTCATACAGAAAGAAAAGATTCAAGAACACTTCTTTGAATAATCTCTAATTTTTCTAAATTTTGTTTTCCTTTTAAGTGATGAGACCCAAAAGAAATTCAGAAATAAAATAAAAATGTGCTATTAATTGCAGAATTTGAGCCAAAATTTCCTACCTTACAAAGTGAACCCATAAGTTTTAAAAATCACAGATACAGAGAACAAACTAGTCGTTACCAGAGGGGAGAGGGGTGGGGAAAGGGTCAAAATTGAAGTGGATTAAGAGGTACACACTGCTAGATACAAAATAAATGTTAGTAGGATGTACAGCACAGGCAATATAGTCAATATTTTATAATAACTTTGTATGGAGTATATTCTAAAAAAATAGCAAATTATGTTGTACACCTGAAACTAATGTATTAGTGTAAGTCAATTAATAAAAAAAATAAAATTAATTAATTTTAAAAATTACAACTTCTGTCATTTCTAATGTCTTCATGTTTGTTCTATTTACTCAATGCCTGTCTTCTGCACTTTCATGCTCCCCTTCATCCTTAACTAAAATGGAAGCCCCATAAGCTCAGGTATTTTTGTCTCCTTTGTCCTCTGCTATAACCCTAGTACTACAACAGTTCCAACCACTTGATAAGCACTCCATGAGAATTTGTTATACGTTGTTATTTATACAGTTAATATAAAGGCAATGTATGCATGCTATAGAATATAAGAAAAATATAATGAAATAAAATCTAATCTCACAAAGGTATGCAAATACATTGTGGTGAAAATATTTAATTTCTATTAGTCTGAAATTTTGTTTGTGAAAAATATACTTTTATGAAAAGTTCATTATTAGATATTATTGTATTTCCAAATATATAGGGGAGAATGTAATACTACTGTACACCTACTTGTACTATAAAATTATTTTGATATTTTTCTAGAATTTTGAAAAAAGCCATGAAAATTGGCAGCTAATTCAATAACTTTCAGCATGTAGTTAGATGGAATTAATGAGATTTTTAATGCGAAAAGATATTCATTCTTATCCATTTATATACATGCCAATGTCATCAAGATTTAATTCCTAAGCTATAAAATTACAAACGTTTCTGAAATCACTAAAATGGTAGAAATTTTTTTGGTTAAACAAAATTATAATGCAGCATTTGCGATGCTTGGTAGTGCATTTGGTAAAGATGGTCATTTTTGCATGCCATTGTGACTCACTGATTTTTCTATATGTATGCAATTATGTCAAAGACTTTGCTTATTGTTGATAAATCTTCATGATTTTGGGGGCTTTGAATCACCATTTTTACCTCACGTGTATGGTAAAGAAAGGAAAACAGAACTTGATACCCTCCCTTTTCACTCAGAAATTCACTGATTTCCTTTACGATAATTCTTGAAGTATTTTTAATTAATAGTAAATACCCACCCACACCAGCTCTGTTAATTCCCATCCCTATCCTGCTTTTTTGTTGTTACTATTAATTAAGAGAATAATAGTTGTAGGGAGGTTGTTTCTCATGGTTTGGTTTACTGCACCATTTTCAGTTGAAATAATGAGGTATATCAACATGCAAATATTTACACTCCCCATAAGGATAAACTGTAAATCTGTGACTTATAATTTTGGTCATGGTGCAATCTTAAAGAATAAAGGTGAGACACAGTAGGATTTTTCAGGACTGAAGACACTACTTCACAAAGGAGTGAGAATAATAATCTGGTCAATTTTCCTGCAGACAGCACTGACAGATCACCCTAGAATACTCTTAAGTGTTATTGGCCAGGAAAATTTTAATTGATTAAATTTTTCTTTTTAAAAAAAATTTTTATTTATTCATTTATTTTTGGCTGCGTTGGGTCTTCGTTGCTGCATGTGGCCTTTCTCCAGTTGCAGCGAGCAGGGGCTGCTCTTCGTTGCGGTGCGTGGGCTTCTTATTGCGGCAGCTTCTCTTGTTGCAGTGCACGGGCTCTAGGCCCACAGGCTTCAGTAGTTGTGGTGTGTGGGCTCTAGAATGCAGGCTCAGTAGCTGTGGCGCATGGGTGTAGTTGCTCCACGGCATGCGGAACCTTCCCAGACCAGGGGTCGAACCCCTGTCCCCTGCATTGGCTGATGGATTCTTAACCACTGCACCACCAGGGAAGTCTCTGATTAATTGTTTTCTTAATGCATCAGTAATACACATCTTGCCAAAGGTTGTATATTATTGACTTGAGGAAAATGGTAATAAAACCACTCAATTCAACATGATCTTGAAGTATCCTAACATTCCAAGAAATGAATAGGCAAAGCAATCTATGTGATCCCCAATTTGTTTTGCATTTATTACCAACAAAATCAGAATTTAAAATTGATTGAAATTCAGAAATGATTTGCTGATTAACACGTAAAAGATCATTTCTCAAGGGATGATCTTTCTTTCTCATGCCAAATAGTAAGTTTTCTCATTGTAATTTATTTTTAAATATTTCACTTAATTTTTTTATTCTTTTTGCCTTGTAGCTTCCTTCTTTAGTTTTTGTTTTCAGAGCTTTGCTACAATTTCACCTCCTCAGCGAAAACAGTGCTGAAAACTCAGTCTAAAGTAAATCCACTTCCAGTCCATTACTATCTATTACATTATCATGTATTATTTAATAAAGCATATTATTATACTAACTAGACTCTTTCATAATCCCCTAATAGAAATTATCTTTCCAAATAGTCCTAGAAAAAAGTGTAGGAATTATGCTTTCTTAAGTAATTTGATGATTAATGTTGATTGCCAGACTGAGGTTACATGTCTAACCCCTAAGAAAATCAAGGTACCAGAGAGTGAAATGGATGGTATGCAGTGTTATAATAATTGCTGATCATTAAATCCAACAGTATTTACAATTACCTACACTCACCATCCCCAAAGCCAAAATGATTCCAGAAATTTTAGATTTTTAAAAGTGACTGAAAAAGATATCTCTAAGAATATTATCTTCCCAAGTTTTAAGAATTTTTAATGAAATATATTTATATATTGACTCTATTAAGAGCCATAATACCTTCATGTTTATTTTGTATGACATCTTTATAGAAAATAATATTGAAAAGTAGGAATAGCTTGAGTATTAGATTTTATTTCAGAAATTTTGGATCTAAATTTAAAGTCTAATAGCAATAAATTGTCTCTTGTGAAAAAATACATAATTTCCTCATTAACTATCAAATCAAGGGTAAAGTACTATATTAAAATGACACGAAATGCAGTACCTGCTGGTGTTTTAACACTCACTTTATTGCTCACATGTTGCAAATACATCTTAACATTTGCTCATATGATAGCTTTTATTTCTTTTCAGAATTTTGGGAGCTAGTAATATGACTAACATCTTGACCAAAAAAAAAAAAAAAAAAACTTTTACTGAAGTACATATCAATTTAGTAACTCAGTAAGATGGACTACAAATCTTACAAATAGTGCAGAAACCCTTTAAAGGATGTGTACACTCTTTGCCTAAGCTAGGTGTGTAAACATTTTGTTTCTCTCAGGATAACTGCTAGTTAATTCAATTTGCTTATTTAAAAGAAATTATTTTATCTTCTTTATCTCTAAAATAAATCTATTCTGTGCTCTAGCTTCCAATTATTTGTAACAGATTTTAGTTATAGCATAGCTGACTTTAGAGTTGGCAAGTACAGCTGAAGTCAGGACATCTTGCTAAAATCGAAATACCATTGTTTCTGAGGATAAATGAAGAAGATATGTTTCTCTCCCAAAGGAGGAATACAATTTCTTCCTCCAAATATAACATTCTAGTTGCATTTTTGAGAGCAATCCATAGCATTCAGCAAAAATCAAGAGATGTGAAACATTAAGCACCCTCATTCAAGATTTGAGTAGGTAAGGATTTTTGGTGATTCTTTTTTTTTTTTTTTAACATCTTTATTGAGGTATAATTGCATTACATTGTTGTGTTAGTTGCTGTTGTATAACAAAGTGAATCAGCTATACGTATACATATATCCCCATATCCCCTCCCCTTGCATCTCCCTCCCACCCTCCCTATCCCATCCCTCTAGGTGGTCACAAAGCATCGAGCTGATATCCCTGTGCTATGCGGCTGCTTCCCACTAGCTATCTATTTTACATTTGGTAGTGTATACATATCAATGTTACTCTCTCACTTCATCCCACCTTCCCCTTCCCATTCCCATGTCCTCAAGTCCATTCTCTGTGTCTTTATTCCTGTCCTGCCCCTACGTTCTTCAGAACTTTGTTTTTTTAGATTCCATATATATGTGTTAGTATATGGTATTTATTTTTCTCTTTCCGACTTACTTCACTCTGTATGACAGACTCTAGGCCCATCCACCTCACTACAAATAACTCAGTTTTGTTTCTTTTTATGTCTGAGTAATATTCCATTGTATATATATGCCACATCTTCTTTATCCATTCATCTGTTGATTCCTTTTTTTTAAGGTTGAACAAGCAGAACTCATTTAATTCTAATTTAATTAGAAAAACATCTTTATTTTTTTTTTTTAGTTCTCAATATACGAAACTTTCATTCTTTAATCTTATGCTTTCCTTTTTTTTTTTCACAAACACACACTGTATTTTATTTTTAAAAGAGATAAATAGACTGACACCAAGCTTTGTAAATGGATGACCACAACAAAAGCAACAATGATTGCAATTACCAAACACAAAACACACTCATACTATGTCATAATATTGACATTCAGTCCAGTAATCCTCCACTGTAACAGCTCCTTTACTTTGCAGTGAAAATTGATTTCTATATTCTTTGCCTCTGAGTCCTTGTGGGATTTTTTTTTTTTTAATTCAAACGGAAAGTCGCAAAAATTATAATCATCCTCATCAGTTCACTCAGTCCCGTGTAATTAATTTTTTTTTTCATCTTGATCTTTTGTTAGTACTTTTATGAGTTCATCAGTTTTTCATTAGAGTTCTGAAAATGCTTATTCATTCAGTTCAGCAGTACAGTTACCAGAAACCTGTACTTGTCAGAGTCTTTTCTATGAATTCCTTGAAGATGAAACCCTTTTATAGGAACATATTTGCAAAAGCATCAGAGTACACCCAGAACTGTCTGTAACTGACAAAAGACTGAAAAATGTTCACGGTTAACAATTTCATGAAAGTTCATAATAGTGCAATTGACAAGGAAATTTAGTTTTTTCTGAGATATACATTTTAAAGTAATAACTAGAATTGTAACTTATAACATTTTACCAGAACATATAAGATTTTTAGAAATTTCACTTAATGTATGAAACATTTATATTAACATATTTCCATACAGATAACCCAATGAAAGTTTAGTATTAGTTGTTTTGTTTGTTTGTTTGTTTATACTGCAGGTTCTTATTAGTCATCAATTTTATACAAATCAGTGTATACATGTCAATCCCAATCGCCCAATTCAGCACACCACCATCCCCACCCCACGGCAGTTTTCCCCCCTTGGTATCCATATGTCTGTTCTCTACATCTATGTCTCAACTTCTGCCCTGCAAACCGGCTCATCTGTACCATTTTTCTAGGTTCCACATACATGCATTAATATACGATATTTGTTTTTCTCCTTCTGACTTACTTCACTCATTATGACAGTCTCTAGACCCATCCACGTCTCAACAAATGACTCAATTTCGTTCCTTTTTATGGCTGAGTAATATTCCATTGTATATATGTACCACAACTTCTTTATCCATTCGTCTGGCGATGGGCATTTAGGTTGCTTCCACGTCCTGGCTATTGTAAATAGTGCTGCAATGAACATTGGGGTGCATGTGTCTTTTTGAGTTATGGTTTTCTCTGGGTATACGCCCAGTAGTGGGATTGCTGGATCATATGGTAAATCTATTTTTAGTTTTTTTAAGGAACCTCCATACTGTTCTCCATAGTGGCTGTATCAATTTACATTCCCACCAACAGTACAAGAGTGTTCCCTTTTCTCCACACCCTCTCCAGCATTTGTTGTTTGTAGATTTTCTGATGATGCCATTCTAACTGGTGTGAGGTGATACCTCATTGTAGCTTTGATTTGCATTTCCCTAATAATTAGTGAGGTTGAGCATCTTTTCATGTGCTTCTTGGCCATCTGTATGTCTTCTTTGGAGAAATGTCATTTTAGGTCTTCTGCCCATTTTTGGATTGGGTTGTTTGTTTCTTTAATATTGAGCTGCATGAGCTGTTTATATATTTTGGAGATTAATCCTTTGTCTGTTGATTCATTTGCAAATATTTTCTCCCATTCTGAGAGTTCTCTTTTTGTCTTGTTTATGGTTTCCTTTGCTGTGCAAATGCTTTGAAGTTTCATTAGGTCCCATTTGTTTATTTTTGTTTTTATTTCCATTACTCTAGGAGGTGGATCAAAAAAGATCCTGCTGTGATTTATGTCAAAGTGTGTTCTTCTTATGTTTTCCTCTAAGAGTTTTATAGTGTCCGGTCTTACATTTAGGTCTTTAATCCATTTTGAGTTCATTTTTGTGTATGGTATTAGGGAGTGTTCTAATATCATTCTTTTACATGTAGCTGTCCAGTTTTCCCAGCACCACTTATTGAAGAGACTGTCTTTTCTCCACTGTATATCTTTGCCTCCTTTGTCATAGATTAGTTGACCATAGGTGCGTGGGTTTATATCTGGGCTTTCTATCTTGTTCCATTGATCTATGTTTCTGTTTTTGTGCCAGTACCATATGGTCTTGATTACTGTAGCTTTGTAGTATAGTCTGAAGTCAGGCAGTCTGATTCCTCCAGCTCCGTTTTTTTCCCTCAAGACTGCTTTGGCTATTCGGCTTCTTTTTTGTCTCCATACAAATGTTAAGATGATTTGTTCTAGCTCTGTAAAAAATGCCATTGGTAATTCGACAGGGATTGCATTGAATCTGTAGATTGCTTTGGATAGTATAGTCATTTCCACAAAATTGATTCTTCAAATCCAAGAACATGGTATATCTCTCCATCTGTTGGTATCATCTTTAATTTCTTTCATCAGTGTCTTATACTTTTCTGCATACAGGTCTTTTGTCTCCCTAGGTAGGTTTATTCCTAGGTATTTTATTCTTTTTGTTGCAGTGGTAAATGGGAGTGTTTCCATAATTTCTCTTTCAGATTTTTCATCATTAGTGTATAGGAATGCAAGAGATTTCTGTGCATTAATTTTGTATCTTGCAACTTTACCAAATTCATTGATTAGTTCTAGTAGTTTTCTGGTGGCATATTTAGGATTCCCAATGTATACTATAATGTCATCTGCAAACAGTGACAGTTTTACTTCTTCTTTTCCAATTTGTATTCCTTTTATTTCTTTTTCTTCTCTGATTGCCCTGGCTAGGACTTCCAAAACTATGTTGTATAATAGTGGTGAGAGTGGACATCCTTGTCTCATTCCTGATCTTAGAGGATCCAGTTTTTCACCATTGAGAATGATGTTTGCCATGGGTTTGTCATATATGGCCTTTATTATGTTGAGGTAGTTTCCCTCTATGCCCACTTTCTGGAGAGTTTTTATCATAAATGGGTGTTGAATTTTGTCAAAAGCTTTTTCTGCATCTATTGAGATGATCATATGGTTTTTATTCTTCAATTTGTTAATATGGTGTATCACATTGATTGATTTGCATATACTGAAGAATCCTTGCATCCCTGGGATAAATCCCACTTGATCGTGGTGTATGATCCTTTTAATGTGTTCTTGGATTCTGTTTGCTAGTATTTTGTTGAGGATTTTTGCATCTATATTCATCAGTGATATTGGTCTGTAATTTTCTTTTTTTGTAGTATCTTTGTCTGCTCTTGGTAGCAGCGTGATGGTGGCCTCATAGAATGAGCTTGGAAGTGTTCCTTCCTCTGCAATATTTTGGAAGAGTTTCAGAAGGATGGGTGTTAGCTCTTCTCTAAATGTTTGATAGAATTCACCTGTGAAGCCATCTGCTCCTGGACTTTTGTTTGTTGGAAGATTTTTAATCACAGTTTCAATTCATTACTTGTGATTGGTCTGTTCATATTTTCTGTTTCTTCCTGATTCAGTCTTGGAAGGTTATACCTTTCTAAGAATTTGTCCATTTCTTCCAGGTTGTCCATTTTATTGGCATAGAGTTGCTTGTAGTAGTCTCTTAGGATGCTTTGTATTTCTGAAGTGTCTGTTGAAACTTCTCCTTTTTCATTTCTAATTTTATTGATTTGAGTCCTCTCCCTCTTTTTCTTGATGAGTCTGGCTAATGGCTTATCAATTTTATTTATCTTCTCAAAGAACCAGCTTTTAGTTTTATTGATCTTTGCTATTGTTTTCTTTGTTTCTGTTTCATTTATTTCTGCTCTGATCTTTATGAGTTCTTTCCTTCTGCTAACTTTGGGTTTTGTTTGTTCTTCTTTCTCTAGTTCCTTTAGGTGTAAGGTTAAATTGTTTACTTGAGATTTTTCTTGTTTCTTTAGGTAGGCTTGTATAGCTATAAACTTCCCTCTTAGAACTGCTTTTGCTGCATCCCATAGGTTTTGGATCGTCGTGTTTTCATTGTCATTTGTCTCTAGGTATTTTTTGAGTTCCTCTTTGATTTCCTCAGTGATCTCTTGGTTATTTAGTAACATATTGTTTAGCCTCCATGTGTTTGTGTTTTTTACGTTTTTTTCCTTGTAATTCATTTCTAATCTCATAGCGTTGTGGTCAGAAAAGATGCTTGATATGATTTCATTTTTCTTAAATTTACTGAGGCTTGATTTGTGACCCAAGATGTGATCTATCCTGGAGAATGTTCCGTGCACACTTGAGAAGAAAGTGTAATCTGCTGTTTTGGGATGGAATGTCCTATAAATATCAATTAAATCTATCTGGTCTATTCTGTCATTTAAAGCTTGTGTTTCCTTATTAATTTTCTGTTTGGATGATCTGTCCATTGGTGTAAGTGAGGTGTTAAAGTCCCCCACTATTACTGTGTTACTGTTGATTTCCTCTTTTATAGCTGTTAGCAGTTGCCTTATGTATTGAGGTGCTCCTATGTTGGGTGCATATATATTTATAATTGTTATATGTTCTTCTTGGATTGATCCCTTGATCATTATGTAGTGTCCTTCCTTGTCTCTTGTAACATTCTTTATTTTAAATTCTATTTTATCTCATATGAGTATAGCTATTCCAGCTTTCCTTTGATTTCCATTTGCATGGAATACCTTTTTCTATCCCCTCACTTTCAGTTTGTATGTGTCCCTAGGTCTGATGTGGATCTCTTGTAGACAGCATATATATGGGTCCTGTTTTTGTATCCATTCAGCGAGCCTGTGTCTTTTGGTTGGAGCATTTAATCCATTCACGTTTAAGGTAATTATTTATATGTATGTTCCTATGACCATTTTCTTAATTGTTTTGGGTTTGTTTTTGTAGGTCCTTTTCTTCTCTTATGTTTCCCACTTAGAGAAGTTCCTTTAGCATTTGTTGTAGAGCTGGTTTGGTGGTGCTGAATTCTCTTAGCTTTTGCTTGTCTGTAAAGCTTTTGATTTCTCCATCAAATCTGAATGAGATCCTTGCCGGGTAGAGTAATCTTTGTTGTAGGTTCTTCCCTTTCATCACTTTAAGCATATCATGCCACTCCCTTCTGGCTTGTAGAGTTTCTGCTGAGAAATCAGCTGTTAACCTTATTGGAGTTCCCTTGTACGTTATTTGTTGTTTTTCCCTTGTTGCTTTCAATAATTTTTCTTTGTCTTTAATTTTTGCCAATTTGATTACTATGTGTCTCGGCGTGTTTCTCCTTGGGTTTATCCTGTATGGGACTCGCTGCATTTCCTGGACTTGGGTGGCTATTTCCTTTCTCATGTTAGTGAAGTTTTCAACTATAATCTCTTCAAATATTTTCTCTGGTCCTTTCTCTCTCTCTTCTCCTTCTGGTACCCCTATAATGCGAATGTTGTTGCGTTTAATGTTGTCCCAGAGGTCTCTTAGGCTGTCTTCATTTCTTTTCATTCTTTTTTCTTTAGTCTGTTCCACAGCAGTGAATTCCACCATTCTGTGTTCCAGGTCACTTATCCGTTCTTCTGCCTCAGTTATTGTGCTATTGATTCCTTCTAGTGTAGTTTTAATTTCAGTTATTGTATTGTTCATCTCTGTTTGTTTGTTCTTTAATTCTTCTAGGTCTTTGTTAAACATTTCTTGCATCTTCTCGATCTTTGCCTCCATTCTTATTCCGAGGTCCTGGATCATCTTCACTATCATTATTCTGAATTATTTTTCTGGAAGGTTGCCTATCTCCACTCTATTTAGTTGTTTTTCTGGGGTTTTATCTTGTTCCTTCATCTGGTATATAGCCCTCTGCCTTTTCATCTTGTCTATCTTTCTGTGAAAGTGGTTTTTGTTCCACAGGCTGCAGGATTACAGTTTTTCTTACTTCTACTGTCTACCCTCTGGTGGTTCAGGCTATCTAAGAGGCCTGATGGGAGGCTCTGGTGGTGTGTAGAGCTGACTGTTGCTGTGGTGGTCAGAGCTCAGTAAAACTTTAATCCACTTGACTATTGATGTGTGGGGCTGGGTTCCCTCTCTGTTGGTTGTTTTGCCTGAGGCAACCCAACAGTGGAACCTACCTGGGCTCTTTGCTGGGGCTAATAACAGACTCTGGGTTGGCTCACACCAAGGAGTACTTCCCAGAACTTCTGCTGCCAGTGACCTTGTCCCCACGGTGAAACAGAGCCAACCCCCACCTCTGCAGGAGACCTTCCAACACTAGCAGGTAGGTCTGGTTCAGTCTCCCCCGGGGTGACTGCTCCTTCCCCTGCGTCCCAATGCTCACACTATTTTGTGTGCACCCTCCAAGAGTGGGGTCTCTGTTTCCCCCAGTCCTGTCAAAGTCCTGTAATCAATTCCCACTAGGCTTCAAAGTCTGATTCTCTATCAATTCCTCCTCCCATTGCTGGACCCCCAGGTTGGGAAGCCTGACGTGGGGCTCAGAACCTTCACTCCAGTGGGTGGACTTCTGTGGTATAAGTGTTCACCAGTCTGTGAGTCACCCACCCACTAGTTATGGGATTTGATTTTACTCTGATTTCGCCCCTCTTACCATCTCATTGTGGCTTCTCCCTTGTCTTTGGATGCGGGGTATCTTTTTTGGTGAGTTCCAGCGTCCTCCTGTCGATGATTGTCCAGCAGCTAGTTGTGATTCTGGTGTTCTCACAAGAGGGAGTGAGAGCACGTCCTTCTACTCTGCCATCTTGGTTCCTCCTCCATCTGTTGATTCTTAAATGATGCTATATATAATTTTACCAAAGATTTGACTTTATGTTCTCTTCCCTAATAATACCTTCTTTGTTAAAAAAATTAATTACTAGAAAACCTACAAACATGTGTAAAAGAGTCAATAAACAGACATCTAATTTATTTCCCCAATGCAACCCAAATTTCAGTTGTATCCAACTTTGATGCACTATTTATACCTGTTTAATTGGCAAAAGTGTATTAATTACTGTGCAACATAAACAACCTGAAGTGTTTTTAATATTAAGTTTTTATAAGTTATTTTCTTTTATGAATCTTGATATGTTGACTCTACTGCTAAATGTAACCAGGGCAGAAATTTAGTAAAATGCAATCCAGATGAGGATATGTTAAAACCAACTTACACAGTAAACAAAAGTGTAAATTCCCTTTTTGAGGCTGCATGCTTTGAAGTGGAATCCTATCAAAGAAAGGATCTTGGGGCCTGGTCAACAGAAGAGATCAATTGTACAATGGTAGTTTATTTAAAGTTCATTTTGTCAGAAGGATTTTCAAACTGAATTCAACACTACATTTTCCCCTCTTTCTCTTTTAAGTGATAGAGAAATTTCCTTATAGCTTCTATTTTTAATTATTATTATTTCCCAGAAAGACTTATTCCTTGAATTTTTATCCTGAGTATTTAATTAGGATTCTCAATTGCCTGTAAACATATCAAAAAGAAGAAACCTGTGTTCACAATAAATGTGGTACATGGATGGTTTTAAAAGAGAAAATGAAAAGAAACCATTTCTAAAAAGGGATTTCATGTGAAGAAATGATAGTTTAGAAATTACCGTTTTGAGATGTGGGTAGTAAGATTGTCATTATCTTTAGACCAATCCAAACAAGAACACTGATCCACCACAATACCATGGCTCTGCAAAGAAGCATAAATTAGATGTGGTAGGAAGGATATAAAGTGGCATAGTAATTTTTTAGAAATCACACAGTTATATGTTTTGAATATGCAGAAGAGTGACTGTTTATAATAGTCGTATTTATTATTTTATCAAACTTAACTGTTCATGTATTTTCTTCCCATTTATATTCTTAAATTGAGTTATAGCACTATCTTATGCCACCAAAATAAACTAAAAATACAAGTATAGTAAATAGCCTATTCAGGGACACTTGCAATGACACAGAGTTGACTAGTTGGAAAGGTAAATTATCTAAGTAAAATTAATGTAATTATTAAATACAGCTACTTCCTGCTCTTGGAGCTTTTCATAGCTGATGCAATTCTGGTTCGCTTACTTTGATTAAATTGCAGAATGATTGCCTTACACATGTATACCTACAATTTCAGTCACAAATTTCTATTTACTAGGAATACTGAATTTCAACACTGCATGGAGGTATATTCTTTAACCCACAAAGAAATTAAAAAGTAACACTTAAATGGAACTCATAAGTATCAAAAATGATTTTATACACTTCACTGAATTTACTTGCAGATGAATACTTTCATAATTTCTAACGAAAAGAAAAAGAGACCACATGACTTGCTGAAATTAGAAATACTGTAAGCCATTTCTAAGATTAAGAAATATGAGAACTGTTTAAAAGTTTCTAAATTATTGGAGAGGAGATCAAGATAGTGGAGTAGGAAGATGCAGAACTCACCTTTCCCCATGAACACATAAAAAATACATCTACATGTGGAACAATTGTCACTGAAAACTTGAAAGACTGGCAGAAAGACTCCTGCACAACCAAGGCTGTAACAAAAATCCACGCTGAAATGGGTACGAAGGAAAGAAAAGCAGTGAGGTTGGGACCTGTGCTCCTAGGAGGGAACTCAGAAGAGGAGGGAAATTACACACTTGGAGATGTTCCCTGGGAGGCGGTTGAGTGGTTTGAGCCACATATCTGGCAACTCAGGCCAAGTGTCCCACAGAGGGAAGAGGAGCCCCCTTTGTTGCTTGGAAGGCCAGGGGCCTAAGAGTAGGGCTGGAGGAAGCCTGGACTCCACTTATGAGGAGGTCTTACACAACTTACTTGCTTCAGAAGGAGGGTGGAGAGGGTGGATTGAGACTGCAGGAGTGGCTGGCTGGTTCCTGCAACCACAATAGAATTGCCCCAACTTGAGTCTAACAACTGCTCCAGCCCCACTTGATTCATGCTGCAGCTCCACGCCAGGGTGAGGGCTGCCACAGTGAGAAGAGAGCTTGGCTGTGAAGGACAAAGGAGCCTCAGACCCACAGTGATGTGTGAGTAGGGAGAAGACAGCCATTACTGGCACTTTACACAGGGAGTACATCAGAAGTTTGGGTCTCTGATGTCAGCTAGTCTGCCACACACCAAGCCCTAACCAGGCCCTACTGGGTAACAAGGGCCTGGGCATACAGGCCCAGCCCCTGAATACCCACACCAGGCCCTATTGCTACATCACTGCTCCCCTCTGGGATGAGTGTGTAGGTGCCTGGAGGGGGCATAGCATAGACTTACAGGGAATGGAGCCAGTTCAGACCCGAACCTCAGGACTTCTGCTCTGGCAACTTGGGACCCAACCTTGTCCCTGATTGGATGATTATGGCCAGTAGACAGAGGGAAAGCCCACATCACAACTGACTCCAGCCCTAGGCCCCCCATCTCCAGCCCCACCGCCTACCAAGGTGATAGTTGCCAGCACACCCTGAAGAAAGACATGGCTTTTCTTCACATCAAATCTAGCTCTCACTTCAAAGACACTGAGCACACATAGACTGTATAAGGATGCTACCACATAAGGACGCCATTTCAAGACCACAATAGGTAACTGTTTCACTTAATTTCATGGAGACAGAGAAAATTAAGCAAAATGAGAAGACAGAGAAATTCATCTCAATTGAAAGAGCAAGAGAAAGCCCCTGAAAAACAACTAATAAAACAAATAATTTACCAAATAAGAATTCAAAGCATTAGTAATAAGAATGCTAACCAAATGAGGGAAAAGAATAGATGAACACAGTGAAAATTCTAACAAGAAAGTAGACAATATAAAAAAGAATCAATCAAAGTTGAAGAATACATAAGTGAAATAAAAAACACACTAGAAGGAATTAACAGCAGACTAGGTGATACAGAAGAATGCATATGCAATCTGGAAGTTAGAATAATGGAAACCATCCAATCAGAACAACAAAAAGAAACACAAATCAAAAAAAGAAAACAAGAATATAAATTAGTGCAGCCACTATGGAGAACAGTATGGAGGTTCCTTAAAAAACTAAAAATAGAGTTACCATATGATCAGCCGACCTACTCTTGGCCATATATCCAGAGAAAACTAATTAAAAAGATACATGCACTCCGACGTTCATAGCATTACTATTTACAATAGCCAAGACATTGAAGCAACCTAAGTCGATGTGTCCATCAACAGAGGAATGGATAAAGAAGATGTGAGATATATACATACACACACACACACACACACACACACACACACACACACACACAAAGGAGTATTACACAGCCATAAAAAATGAAATAATGCCATTTGCAGCAAAAAGTATGAACCTAGAGATTACCATACTAAGTGAAGTAAGACAGAGAAAGACAAATATCATATGATATCACTTATTTGTGGAATCTAAAAAAATGATACAAATGAAATTATTTACAAAACAGAAACAGACTCACAGACATAGAAAACAGTCATGGTTACTAAAGGGGAAAGGTGGGGGAAGGATAAATTAGGAGATGGGATTAACTGATACACACTACTATATATAAAATAGGTAAACAACAATGACCTACTGCATAGCACAGGGAACTATATTCAAT
This sequence comes from Balaenoptera ricei, assembly GCF_028023285.1. Classification (NCBI taxonomy): domain Eukaryota; kingdom Metazoa; phylum Chordata; class Mammalia; order Artiodactyla; family Balaenopteridae; genus Balaenoptera; species Balaenoptera ricei. The sequence continues at coordinate 52,122,256 of NC_082655.1, forward strand.
ATCCTATAATAACCTATAATGGAAAAATCTGAGAAAGAATATATATATATATATGTATATATATATATATATATATATATATATATATATATATGAATCAATTTGCTGCACACCTGAAACTAACACAACATTGTAAATCAACCTCACTTTAATTTTAAAAAGTTTCTAAATTATCACAAAATAATCAAGGGAATCATCTACCAATCATGCTTATGACTAAATATATATATTTATTTCTTTGTGAATGAGACACTATAATATAGTTTTTGCCAGTATCCAAGTAAATCATAACTAAATAAGTCTTTGTAGCATATTCTCTGGTAGTCAGATAAGTGTTTTTCAAAGTAAATTTCTATAATACTATTGTCCCTTGAGACACTTTCACCCATCTGACACCAATCCCCAGTCCAAATAAAAATGGATTCTTTGATTATTTAATTTGGGAAATAATGCATCATCTGTCATCTTCTTGGAGGGTTGAAAAAATATTTAAAGACTTTTAAAAAGTCTTGTAGTAAAGAAACATCTTTAACTTTGTTAATTCCAATGTTTCCCAAATTTATTACCCATAGGGTTAAAAAGCAAGAACAACAATAGCAAACAAATATTTATGAATATCCCAGGGAACTAGTTTTCTTATAAAAACATTTGGGAAACGTTGCAAAATATCAGTGGAAACTGTGGAGTTTGCAACTATTAAAACAAGGAACATCAGAATTAGTATATTGCTGGATTTTCCCTCAAAGTTATCTCCAGGGAGCTATCAAACTCAAGAGTTATAAAAACATTTCATTTTTATATTGTTATATATATTGTTAGATCTTTGTTCTAGTTAATTAGTTTAAAACTTTTGTAAAGTATTTTTTTTTCTTTGAAATCAACAAGAATTTAAAGTGAGGATAAAATCTATGGTGTAGTCTTAAAATAATCACATTATTCCATAGCTACAGAGAGGAAGAAAGGAAGACCATTCTCTGTGTCCCCATTTCATGTTCTTTTTCTCTGCCCCAGACATAACAGAGTACCATTTTCACTGCTTTTGGGTGGAAAATTTTATAGTAAAAGACAAATAAGTCTGAGGCCAAATACTACAGTCATAATTTTCATAATGGTTACGCTGTTTTATTTATCCACAACAAAAAAAGTATATATATATTTGAACTTAGCCATTCAATTATGTTTATTTAGATATCTACCCCCTGCCAAGTTTTTGTAGTATTGTTCTTTTTTTTTTTGTTTACTTGTTTTACGAAATAGCACTATTGAGAGTTGCTGTTATTGGTGGTGTCGCTGTTGTTTTAAGAATATATGCCCACTGAGGATGTGCATTCTGCCTTTGCAGGAATCTGCTTCTGCTCTCAGGTCTCACCCCACCAAGGCAGGAGATGTCAACTGAATCAAAACATTGTATACTTATTACTCTCAAGAGTAAATTTTTGCTCATGTTGTGGGCAACTATTTGTTAACTTATAGTCTTCTTTACCCTATTTGTTAACTTATAGTCTTCTTTACCCTTTACTCTATCAAAACTGTACATATTTGACTAATTCTTCTAAAGTTACAGTACTATGTCACAATTAATTTTTGTGCAGGGTGCAAAGGTACTTCATAAAAGTTCACTCATGCTGCCATTTTTCCCAATGTCACACAAACTACTAACTAACTATAGCTGTAAAGGGTCATGTCATCTTTCACTGTGCCATCATTATCTCATCATAAATGCTATTTATAAAAACAGGGATCTCTAGACCTTCAAGATGGTGGAGGAGTGAGATGTGGAGATTGCCTTTCTCCCCGCAAATACACCAGAAATACATCTACATGTGGAACAATGCCTACAGAACACTTACTGAATGCTGGCAGAAGACCTCAGACTTCACAAAAGGCAAGAAACTCCCCATGTACCTGGGTTGTGCAAAAGAAAAAAGAAAAAACAGAGACAAAATAATAGGGACAGGACCTGCACCACTGGGAGGGAGGGAGCTGTGGAGGAGGAAAAGTTTCCTCACACTAGGAAGCACCTTCACTTGCGGAGACAGGAGGTGGTGGGGGGGGAAGCTTCAGAGCCACGGAGGAGAGAACAGCAACAGTGGTGCAGAGGGCAAAGTGGAGAGATTCCCTCACAGACTATCTGTGCCAGCCAGCACTCACCAGCCCGAGAGGCTTGTCTGCTCACCCGCCACCCAGGACGGATGTGGGCTGGGATCTGAGGCTCAGGCTATGGAGGTCAGATCCCAGGGAGAGGACTGGGGCTGGTTGCACGAACACAGCCTGAACAGGGCTAGTGCACCACAGCTAGCCCAGAGGGAGTCTAGGAAAAAGTCTGGACCTGCCTAATAGTCATGAGACCATTGTTTCAGGGTGTGCGAGGAGAGGGGATTCAGAGAACCACCTAAACGATCTCCAGAGATGGGCGTGAGCCACAGCTATCAACGTGGACACCAGAGACGGGCATGAAACACTAAGGCTGCTGATGCAGCCACCAAGAAGCCTGTGTACAAGCACAGGTCACTATCTACACCTCCCCTTCTGGGAACCTGCGTAGCTCACCACTGCCAGGGTCCCGTGATCCAGGGACAATTTTCCTAGGAGAACACACGGTGCATCTCAAGCTGGTGCAAAATTACGCCAGCCTCTGCAGCTGCAGGCTTGCCCTGCATTCTGTACCCCTCCCTTCCCCCATCCTGAGTGAGCCAGAGATGCCTAATCAGCTGCTAATTTAACCCTGGCCTGTCTGAGTGAAGAACACATGCCAGAGGGTGACCTACATGCAGAGGCGGGTCCAAATCCAAAGCTGAACCCCAGGAGCTGTGCAAACAAAGAAGAGAAAAGGAAATCTCTCCCAGCAGCCACAGGAGCAGTGGATTAAATCTCCACAATCAACGTGATGTACCATGCATCTGTGGAATACCTGAATAGACAACGAATCATACGAAAATTGAGGTGGTGGATTTTGGGAGCAATGATATATATATATATTTTTTCCTTTTTCTCTTTTTGTGAGTGTGTATGTGTATGCTTCTTTGTGTGATTTTGCCTGTATAGCTATCCTTTTACCATTTGTCCTAGGGTTCTGTCTCTCTGTTTCTGTTTTTTCTTTATTATAGCTTTTAGCACTTGTTATCATTGGTGGATTCGTTTTTTGGTTTGGTTGCTCACTTCTTTCTTTCTTTTTTATTTTCTTTTTTTTATATATATATATTTTAATTTTTAACAATTTTTTATGTTTTTATTTTAATAACTTAATTTTATTCTATTCTTCTCTTTCTTTCACTCTTTTATTCTCCGTTGTCTTCTGAGCTGTGTGGCTGACAGGGTCTTGGTGCTCCAGCCGGGTGTCAGACCTGTGCCTCTGAGGTGGAAGAGCCAAGTCCAGGACATTGGGCCACCAGAGATCTCCTGCCTCCATGTAATACTAAATGGTGAAAGCTCTCCCAGAGATCTCCATCTCAACGCTAAGACCCAGATCTACTCAACTACCAGCAAGCTACAGTGCTGGACACCCTATGCCAAATAACTAACAAGACATGTACACAACACCACCCATTAGCAGACAGGCTGCCTAAAATCATAATAAGGTCACAGACACCCCAAAACAAACCACCAGATGCAATCTCGCCAACCAGAAAGACAAGACCCAGGCTCATCCTCCAGAACACAGGCAAAAGTCCCCTCCACTAGGAAGCCTACACAACACACTGAACCAACCTCAGCCACTGGGGACAGACACAAAAAACAATGGGAACTATGAACCTTCAGCCTGCAAAAAGGAGACCCCAAACACAGGAAGTTAAGCAAAATGAGAAGACAGAGATACACACAGCAGATGAAGGAGCAAGGTAAAAACCCACTACACCAAACAAATGAAGAGAAAATAGGTAGTACACCTGAAAAAGGATTCAGAGTTATGATAGTAAAGATGACTCAAAATCTTGGAAGTAGAATGGAGAAAATACAAGAAACGCTTAACAAGGATGTAGAAGAGCTAAAGAGGAAACAAACAATGATGAACAACACAATAAATGAAGTTAAAAATTCCCTAGAAGGAATCAATAGCAGAAAAACTGAGGCAGAAGAACGGATAAGTGACCTGGAAGATAAAATAGTGGAAATAACTAGCAAAGAGCAGAAAAAAGAAAAAAGAATGAAAAGAATTGAGGTCAGTCTCAGAGACCTCTGGGACAACATTAAACCCACCAACATTCGAATTATAGGGGTCCCAAAGGAGAGAAAAAGAAAGGGACTGAGACAATATTTGAAGAGAATATAGTTGAAAACTTCCCTAATATAGGAAAAGAAATAGTTAATCAAGTCCAAGAAGCACAGAGAGTCCCATACAGGATAAATCCAAGGAGAAACTCACCATGACACATATTAATCAAACTATCAAAAATTAAACAGAAAGAAAAAATATTAAAAGCAGTAAGGGAAAAACAACAAATAACATACAAGGGAATCCCCATAAGGTTAACAGATGATTTTTCAGCAGAAACTGTACAAGTCAGAAGGGAGTGGCAGGACATGTTTAAAGTGATGAAAGGGAAAAACTACAACCAAGATTACTCTACCCCACAGGATCTCATTCAGATTCGATGGAGAAATTAAAACATTTACAGACAAGCAAAAGCTAAGAGAATTCAGGTACACCAAACCAGCTTTACAACAAATGCTAAGACCCGTATATATGTTGTCTAAAACAGACCCACTTCAGACTTAGGGACACATACAGACTGAAAATGAGTGGGTGGAAAAAGATATTCCATGCAAATGGAAATCAAAAGAAAGCTGGAGTAGCAATTCTCATATCAGACAAAATAGACTTTAAAACAAAGACTATTACAAGAGACAAAGAAGGACACTACATAATGATCAAGGGATCAATCCAAGAAGAAGATATAACAATTGTAAATGTTTATGCACCCAAATTGGGAACACCTCAACACATAAGGCAAATGCTAACAGCCATAAAAGAGGAAATCAACAGTAACACGATCATAGTAGGGGACTTTAACATCCCACTTTCACCAATGGACAGATAATCCAATGTGAAAATAAATAAGGAAACAGAAGCTTTAAATGACACATTAAACAAGACGGACTTAATTGATATTTATAGGACATTCCATCCAAAAACAACAGAATATATTTTCTTCCCAACTACTCATGGATTGTTCTCCAGGATGGATCATATGTTGGGTCACAAATCAAGCCTTGGTAAATTTAAGAAAATTGATATCAAGTATCTTTTCCGACCACAATGCTATGAGACTGACTAGATATCAATTATAGAAAAAAATCTGTAAAAAATACAAAGACATGGAGGCTAAACAGTACACTACTTAATCACCAAGAGATCATTGAAGAAATCAAAGAGCAAATCAAAAAATACCCAGAAACAAAATGACAATGAAAACATGACAACCCAAAACCTATGGGATGCAGCAACAGCAGTTCTAAGAGGGAAGATTATAGCAATACCATCCTACCTCAAGAAACACGAAACATCTCAAGTAAACAACCTAACCTTACACCTAAAGCAATTAGAGAATAAGAACAAAAATAATAAAACAAAGTTAGCAGAAGGAAAGAAACCATAAAGATCAGATCAGAAATAAATGAAAAAGAAATGAAGAAAACAATAGCAAAGATCAATAAAACTAAAAGCTGGTTCTTTGAGAAGATAAACAAAATTGATACACCATTAGCCAGACTCATCAAGAAAAAAAGGGTGAAGACTCAAATCAATAGAATTTGAAATGAAAAAGGAGAACAACAGACACTACAGAAATATAAAGGATCATGAGAGATTACTGCAAGCAACTATATACCAATAAAATGGACAACGTGGAGGAAATGGACACATTCTTAGAAAAGCACAGTCTTCCGAGACTGAACCAGGAAGAAATAGAAAATATAAACAGACCAATCACAAGCACTGAAATTGAGACTGTGATTAAAAATCTTCCAACAAACAAAAGACCAGGACCAGATGGCTTCACAGGGGAATTCTATCAAACATTTAGAGAAGAAACTAACACTTATCCTTTTCAAACTCTTCCAAAATATAGCAGAGGGAGGAACGCTCGCAAACTCATTCTACAAGGCCACCATCACCTTGATATCAAAACAAAACAAAGAGGTCACAAAGAAAGAAAACTACAGGCCAATATCACTGATGAACATAGATGCAAAAATCCTCAACAAAATACTAGCAAACAGAATCCAACAGCACATTAAAAGGATCATAAACCATGATCAAGTGGGATTTATCCCAGGAATGCAAGGATTCTTCAATATATGCAAATCAATCAATATGATACACCATATTAACAAATTGAAGGATAAAAACCATATGATCATCTCAATAGATGCAGAAAAAGCTTTCCACAAGATTCAACACCAATTTATGATAAAAACCTTTCAGAAACTAGGCATAGAGGGAACTTACCTCAACATAATAAAGGCCATATATGACAAATCCACAGCCAACATCGTTCTCAATGGTGAAGAACTGAAACCATTTCCACTAAGATCAGGAGCAAGACAAGGTAACCCACTTTCACCACTATTATTCAGAACAGATTTGGAAGTCTTAGCCACAGCAATCAGAGAAGAAAAAGAAATAAAAGGAATCAAAATTGTAAAAGAAGAAGTAAAGCTGTCACTGTTTGCAGATGACATGATACTATACATAAAGAATCCTAAAGATGCTACCAGAAAACTAATAGAGCTAATCAATGAACTTGGTAAAGTAGTAGGATACAAAATTAATGCACAGAAATCCCTTGTATTTCTCTACACTATGATGAAAAATCTGAAAGAAAAATTAAGAAAACACTCCCATTTACCATATCAACAAAAAGAATAAAATACCTAGGAGTAAACCTGCCTAAGGAGACAAAAGACCTGTATGCAGAAAACTATAAGACAGTGATGAGAGAAATTAAAGATGATACAAACAGATGGGGAGATATACCATGTTCTTGGATTGGAAGAATCAACATTGTGAAAATGACTCTACAGTCTACAGTCTACAGATTCAGTGCAATCCCTGAATTGAAACTACCAATGGCATTTTTCACAGAACTAGAACAAACAATTTCACAAATTGTATGGAAACACAGATGACCCTGAATAGCCAAAGCAATCCTGAGAAACCAAACGGAGCTGGAGGAATCAGGCTCCTGACTTCAGACTATACTACAAAGTTACAGTAATCAAGACAGTATGGTAGTGGCACAAAAACAGAAATATAGATCAATAGAACAGGAGAGAAAACCCAGAGATAAACCCATGCACATATGGTCACCTTATCTTTGATAAAGGAGGCAAGAATATACAATGGAGAAAAAACTGCCTCTTCAATAAGTGCTGCTGGGAAAACTGGACAGCTACAGTAAAAGAATGAAATTAGAACACTACCTAACACCATACACAAAAATAAACGCCAAATGGATTAAAGACCTAAATGTAAGATCAGACACTATAAAACTCTTAGAGGAAAACATAGGCAGAACACTCTATGACATGAATCACAGCAAGATCCTTTTTGACCCACCTCCTAGAGAAATGGAAATAAAAACAAGAAGAAATGGGACCTAATGAAACTTAAAAGCTTTTGCACAGCAAAGGAAACCATAAAAAATGAAAAGACGACCCTCAGAATGGGAGAAAATATTTGCAAATGAAGCACCTGACAAAGGATTTATCTCCAAAATTTACAAGCAGCTCAATATCAAACAAACAAACAACCCAATCTAGAAATGGGCAGAAGACCTAAATAGACATTTCTCCAAAGAAGATATACAGATTGCCAACAAACACATGAAGGAATGCTCAACATCACTGATTATTAGAGAAATGCAAATCAAAACTACAATGAGATATCATCTCACACCAGTCAGAATGGCCATCATCAAAATATCTAGAAACTTTAAATGCTGGAGAGGGTGTGGAGAAAAGGGAACACTCTTGCACTGTTGGTGGGAATGTAAATTGATACAGCCACTATGGAGAACAGTATGGAGGTTTCTTAAAAAACTAAAAATTGAACTACCATATGACCCAGCAATCCCAGTACTGGGCATATACCCTGAGAAAACCATAATTCAAAAAGTGTCATGTACCACAATGTTCATTGCAGCTCTATTTACAATAGCCAAGACATGGAAGCAACCTAAGTGTCCATCCACAGGTGAATGGATAAAGAAGATGTGGCACATATATACAATGGAATATTACTCAGACAGAAAAAGAAACAAAATTGAGTTATTTGTAGTGAGGTGGATGGACCTAGAGTCTGTCATACAGAGTGAAGTAAGTCAGAAAGAGAAAAACAAATACCATATGCTAACACATATATATGGAATCTAAAAAAAAAAAAAAAATGTTTATGAAGAACCAGAGGCAGGACAGGAATAAAGACGCAGATGTAGAGAATGGACTTGAGGACATGGGGAGGAGGAATGGTAAGCTGGGATGAAGTGAGAGAGTGGCATGGACCAATATACACTACCAACTCTAAAATAGATAGCTAGTGGGAAGCAGCCACATAACCCTGGGAGATCAGCTGTGTGCTTTGTGACCACATAGAGGGGTGGGATAGGGAGTTTTGGAGGGAGATGCAAGAGGGAGGTGATGAGGATATATGTATATGTATAGCTAATTCACTTTGTTATAAAGCAGAAGCTAACATACCATTGTAAAACAATTATACTCCAATAAAGATGTTAAAAAAAAAACCAAACAAACAAGGATCAACTTTATTTTTTGATTGGCTTCTATATACCAGATACAGTCACTTAATAGTTTTGAGACATTTCTCTATAACCGTCTGTTCTCATCAATATATAATGGAGTTTTAACAAGAGACACTGCTACATCTCTGTCAGGGACCCACTTTACAGAAAGGTAGGTATAGAAGCACTCAGTATAAAAGCCTGCTTTTGCCAGGTTTACTATTATTTTACAAGCTACACACAAGGCTATGGTTAGTATCATTATTCATAACTGATTTTCAGGACACAGGTGGAACTGGTATTAATTTATCATAATCTTATAAACAGTATCTCTGTACTGGTTTTCATGCATCATGAAACTAAAAAATTCCCATTAAATAGTATTAGCTTAACAGGATCCAATCCAAACTCATTCAAAAACATGTTCACTCATATAAATGAACTCATTTTTAGTCTCTCTTCACATTTTGTCTTTAAACTGCCTACTAATAGGAAAAAACAAAGAAAATATACTTAAATGTTGACAACTCTTATCTCTGTGAGATATATAACAGATTTCCTACAACAGATGTGAACTGCATTTCTAATTATAAAATTATCAATAAATGTTATTTTCAAATATTTTCTTTTGTGGTTTTTAAAGTATTTTAGAGATACCTTAAAAAAAATCAATCACCCCGTCTCTACTTTTGCTTTTGCTGTGTGTGTGTATGTTTGCACGTGTGTGTGTGGAGAGGGTTATGGAGGACCTCTGAAGAAGTTAAAAATAAAAGATATAGAGAACTAGAGACTGTGTATATTGCCCCAAATTTAGTTTGTTTCAATTTTGTATTGCATGCTATTTAGGAAAAATTTATTACTTCCTTCCTTTACTCGTTTAGTCATCAATTAACTCAGCAAATAATGAATGTTAACCGTATGCTTGGGCCTGTCGCAGACATTCTGAATTGTGAAGTTTCATTGTTTATCCTCAAGGGTCTAATATCAGAAAGCTATATTTTGTAGAGATGAGTAAAATACAATTTGAAAGATAATTATTTAGTGAAGATGGTAAATTATTAACTCTCAGGTCCCTGAAAAGCTTCATAAATCTGTTCAATCCTTCATTACTGTGTGTTCAAATTACACACTCTATAACATTGATCTGGTTTTCAAAATAGATATTTATCCTGGTAAGTATGGTTTCTGAAGAAAGGATTGTTTTAGTTCACTAACTAGATCAATACTTTACATCAGCTGACTGCCATTGTAATCCACATTTTATTTTCTCTGAGTATGGTTATAGTATAGTATTCCATCAGATATTGTCCAAAAGAGAAGGAATTATCCATTGGTTATCTGGACTAGAGATGAGGGATTATGTCTTACTGATTTGATAGTATTTATGTTTTTATTACATATAATTTATATTGTCCAGTAGTGTCCTGCACATGTACAGGACACAATATTTATTAAATGAAGGATCATTTAGTATTATCATCTATATGATCTATTTTATTTTAATTTCTCATTAACACTATCAAGGATTAAAACATCCATACTTAGTTCTTAGAATTGAAACTGGATGACACCCTATGCAATTTAGGTAGTTCACTGGTAAACTTTATAACACCAAAATTCAAATTATCATAACATGGAATTTGGAATTAGAGGACATTGATTTAAGTCCTAAGTCTTCAGAGTCTGAACTTGGATAAGTCATTTTACTTCTCTTAAACTGAGTTTTATCACTTTCAAAATGGAGCTAATAATATTTATTTCAGTTGTGATGAGAATTCTAAAAAGACAAAACGTATAAGAAGGCATATTTTAAATCGCAAAGCACTACACATTTGTTATGGATAAAAGTCATATTATATCACTGTTTGGAATGATAGTCCACTAAAAGCATGTTGTAGAAATGAGATTACTAGGTAATGGTGGGTAACAGAGGTGGACAAGGGGAGGGAAAATAGAAGAGAATATACAAAGACAAACTCTGTCTACTCCTTAATTGTGCTGTGGTCTGCATTTGACCAATTCACCCTCACAATAAGATTTCTTAAAACTTCCTTCTAACTCTGAGAAACAATATTGCTTACCCTAATATTAAACAAACTAATGAATTATTTCATTTTTAAACTGTAAATGTAAGTTTGAATTAATAAATTACTAAGACTCATTTTGGAACTATCAGGTTGATACTGTATTAATATCAGGTTGTACTGTATTGACATCAGATTGATACATATTGGATGAATTTAGCTCAGCTTGACCTATCGTTTTTGGTAGTGAGTTCATAATGAAAAAAAAAAAAAAAAGCATGTGAGAAACAAGTCAATGTGAGCAAAGATAGCAAAAACAAAAAATCAGAACTAGTAAATAATTATCTACACTGTATAAAATGTTTAAAATACATAGATGGATTAGAAATACAAGGAAAAAACAATGGCAAGACAAACATTTTTTAAATGACAGAAATAGAGAATGGCATGAAAAGTTTAATAACTAAAACTAAAAATTAAAGGCACAGACATTCATTTCCGCTTCCATCCATAACCAAGCCACCAGACTTTTGGTAGAAACACCATAAAAGAGGAGACAATGGAATTAACAGACACGAATTTAAAACAGCTATTAGAAATATATTCAAAACTCTGAAGGAAATATAAATGAAATATTTAAAATAAAGTTATAAGAAGAAACTATAAAAGACTTAGAAAAAATAAAATATCTGAAACGAAAACGTCACCACAGGCTCCTTCTGTGCTCTGTGCACACGCATTCCCGGTGGGGGCCACGGAGTTTCTCTGAGGCCCAGATGGCAGGAGCTGAGCATCAGGTGCTGGAGTGGAGGCCTGAGTGCCCCGCTGTGCCTTTTGAGCTGGGCCCTTGGGAGCCAGACACACAGGGAATCTGTGGGGGCACCCTGCCTTTCCTGTCACCTGGGAAGGTGAGGAACCAAGATAAGGTGTCTGCCATTGTTAGTCACCGGAGGCAGTGGCCAGCTGCCTAACCTGAATAGAGGCAAATAGGACAATATGGAGCTGCTGTTGTAGATCCCCTTTGCCTTGAAGTTACTGGGCCACCAGCAGCCCAACACAGACATGGAGATCTAGCAGATTTTATTGGCTGAAAATGTAAGTGAAGAAACTTCTAGAAATGTAGATTTTCATAACTTCACAGCAAAGAGAAAGAAACGACAGAATTTTGCCTTCATGACGGACCTCCTTATGCAAATGGTGACCTTCATGTAGGACATGCTTTAAATAAGACTTTGAAAGACATGACTGGCTGATACTTTACGATGACAGTTTCCAAAACACATTTTATGTCAGGATGATATTGTAATGGGTTACTCATTGAAGTAAAAATATTACCAGAATTTGGTGAAAAAGCTCAGAATCTTTCATCCGTGAAATTAGAAAGTTCATTTGGTAAAGCAGCCAATGAGAAACAGAAATTGGCATTTAGTCTTTGGATAGTAATAGTAGATTGCAATAATTGCTACTCTACATTTGATAGAAAATATGAAGCCAAACAATTGAGAATTTTCTAATAAGTGTTTGATAACAGCTTGGTTTATCGATATTACAATACCTGTGTTTCGGTTTCCCTGGTCAAGGACTGCTTAGGTTCTACTTGAGCAGAACTTGAATAAAATCCTGAGTGTGTCAGTTGTTCTATACATGTAAAATTCTCTCACTTGAAACTTTCTAAGTTGGCATCCCTTATAGATAGTTTATCTTCTGTTAGCTTTTTTAGTCTGAACCACACAGTCTTGGACTTTTCCAGCCAGTTGCATTGTTTGCTATGTGCCCAAATCCAAGTACACTATTGAGAACTGTTCCAGTTCTGGAGATATCTATATATTTCCTGCAGATAAAGTAACACCTGTTGCTTCTACTTTGGAAACAATATTTGGAGTTATTTCAATATTTTCAAGTGTAACTTTGAAAAATGGTATTTGTACCCATCCTATATTTCCTGATAAAGCTCTCCTCTTTTATCTTCAAATTATACGACCATGACAAAACAAACAGGATTGGTTCACACAGTCCCAATTCATGATAAGGAAGATTACAGTGTAGATTTTCAACACAACCTGTTAATGAATTTTTCACTAAATGAGGATGACATTTTCACAGATGTTTCAGGTCCTAAACTTCAAAGACTGTACTTAAAGAAGGAACTGTTGTGGTAATAAATGTGCTTCAGGCAGCAAAGCATTTGTTGAAAAAGGATAATTTGGTATTTAGCTATCCTTACGACTGGAGGACTCAGAAGCCAGTGGTTACTCATGTCTGAAAGCAGTGGTTTGTAAGATATTAAGACCACATGAATTTTAAGACCACAGCCAAGGAATTGTTTTAAAAGGGGGAACTTCCTCCTAGATCAAGTGTGAACGCCGTGGTCAAAATCATGGACACACAACTATATTAGTATATATCAAGGCAAAGAGATTGAGGTGTTCAAATTCCCATGTTTTGTCATAATACACAAGATGAATTACTGATCAACATCCAAACCACTGAGCATATTATTGAACAAGTGGAACAACACAGCAGTGATATCTAATAGACTCCTTCCCCCGAGCAACTGCTTCCAAAAGAAGTCAAATCTCAGATTGGTGGTCCTGATACCTTGGAATATGTGCCAGGCCAGGATATTTTAAACGTCTGGTTTAATAGATTTTCATGGCTTCATGTTCTTCCAGGTACTGACTAAAGAGCTAATTTGTACTTGAGAGGAAGAGTCCAGCTTGGTGGTTGGTTTCAGTCTTTTTTGATTAACATGTGTGACAGCAAGGAAAAAAGCACTTAGTAAGACAGTGGTTGTCAGGAATTAACCTTGGGGAAAGGGATAATAGACGTTTAAATCTTTGAGAATATCATTAATCATAATGTTGTCATCAGTGGAACACAAGATAAAAGCAGGGAGCCTCCCAAAGGTACTGATATCCTTCTTTGGTGGTAGCTGAGTCTTGTGTCATCATTAAAGTGACAGTTGGTTCATCTGTTCTTAATGCTGCCAGAGATGTTAGCAAGTTTAGGAATACCATGTGCTTTTTTTGTGGGGCAGGGGGTGGCTGGTTTCAGTACAGAACTGGTTTCAGTTCTGCTAAGGATATGTTTGTCATAGACCAGTATGCTACACTTAACTGTAGGATTTTGCAAACAAGATTATTGAGTCATATAAACAATATGATCTTGGAAAAGTTGTTTGCCTATTACAAGCATTTTATGCCACTGAACTCTCTTTTATTTCAGTGCAATCAAAGTTAGGCTTTATTGTGAAAATGAAAATGATCTCAAATCAACTCAAATGAAGTCAAATCAAATCAACTTGTCAGACTGCATCAACTAAAATTTTGGATGTAATATTTTTTTTGCTTTCACTCTTTCTCATGTCTGAAGACATATTCTAGCACATACCTCATGTTAAAGAACTCAAGAGTGTTTTTCGTACTGAGTAGAATAGTACAACAAGGAACCGGAAGAAGCAAGATAGGCAGAACCAGTAAAGAGTGCATGTGCAATGGGAGATTCATTTATTGGAAGCATCTCTGGCAAAAATGCAGCAGAGTACAAGGCTATCACTGTGATGGAACTTGGCCTGCTTTTTGAGGTAATAGAGATGCAATGAACTGAGGAGACTTCTCGTACCCCTCAGTTGAAGGAATTAATGATGACTTCTCACAGACTTTACTCACTCAACAACCTTGAGCAATAAATGCAGATGAAATTGAGCTTAAAGGCACAATCCTAATTAATTTAGAAGGTGATGATATTTCTGAAGAGTTTTCATATAAAGTGATTGTCATGCCAACTACCAAAGAAAAATACCCTCCTTGTTGGAAGTATACAGCTGCATCATCAGATAAACTCTGCCCTTGTGTTCAGAAGTGAGTGGTTGAAAGTAGTACTTCACTTTGTTATTAACAGCTCTCTGAGCAATAACACCCTGACAGTTCTGACTAGGGGTTTAATGGACTGTTTATAATGGAAAGAAATCCAAGATCTATATAATGAGTGAAAGAGTAAATAGTGGAGGATGGATATCAAATCACAATTATAAAAGAAGTATCTACTATAAATAGAGATAGAATAATGTGCATATATACATGTGAAAAAATATATATGTAGGTGTATTATTTCATATATTCATATCACAGACTTATTCAGGCATAGATATTGACTATCTTGCATTCAAATGTGGCTGAGCTGAGAATATTTTATATTTTATAAATTTTTTTGACACAATATTTAAAGTTCTATAGTGTCTGAAAATGAAGACACTCTGGAAAACTTAAAACAAATAAACAGATGATCTTAGTAGCAGGGAAATATGGTAGGAAAAAAGATCAGCAAGCTTGGAGATACCATAATAGAAAATATCCAAATTAAAGCAAGAAAAAAGTGTTCACAAAAATATTAATTCTCCAATGCACATGCAGTATGGTTTTCCACAAAAGAGGAAGGCAGTAAAAAATGGGAAAAATATGGCAGAAATTTTTCAAATTTGACAAAACTACGAATCGAAGTCCCAAAAAGCTGAACAAATTTCAGTAGGATAAACACAAAGAAAACCACAACAAGCCACATTATCATCAGACTACTGAAAACAAGATAAAGGAAATCTTTAAAAAAGACAGAAGGGGAAATAATATAGAGGGGAACAAAATAAGAGTAATTGTGGGCATATGGTCAAAAATAATGTAAATCAGAAAAAGTAGAAGAGTATCTATGAAGTGCTGGAAGAAAAAAGATAAAAAGAACAAAAAACAAACCCAGTGAACCAATAATTGTTTATCCAGCAAAAGGATACTTCAAAAATAGAAAGACATATAGACAATTCAAATGAAAAAAAGCAGACAAAATTAATCTCCCAAAGAACTTTATTACAAGAAATGTTAAAGATAGTGTTTCAGTGTGATTAATTAAAGACATAAATAGTAAATTTTAGAGCAACCACAAAATTGATTATGTAAATATCATCCTCCTGTACTTACTCTAAGTATATTAATCTTAAATAGTCTACATTTCAAATATCTTCTAGATTGGTGATCACACACATATTTTATACAAGTACTTGCTTATATTCATTAAATATTTGGAGCAATGATTCATAACACATCTATGAAGATTTTGAAACATGCAGATGTTCAGGCCCCACCCAAGATTAATTGAATCAAAATCTCTAGGTTAGCAGTTCTGAGCAGTTCTGCAAATTCAAGGAATTCAAAAGCACACTGAAAAGTTTTTGTGCTTATTCAGACTGAACCTCTGAACTCTCTGAAGGTTAAAAACCTTCAATTTTTTCTCTTCTTCCTGCTTTCCCCAGAGTAGCAAATTCAGGTTTGCTGATTTCAATAAAAGGAAAAATAACATAATCAAAACTGGTCCGAGGGTGGGGGTGGGGACAATGCATACAGATGCCAAACCAGCTGAGTGATGCACCCATATTGCTGCAGCATTTTGGCACTCAATGTATTTTGCCTGATCTAAGGGGAAAAAAAGCAGAAGACACTAACTATTGGTTTGGCCAAAAAGTTCGTTCGGGTTTTTCTGTTGGCTACTACAGAAAAACCGAATGAACTTTTGGCCAAACCAATACTAGTACCAAAAATGAAAGTGGGGACATTACTGCAGAAAGAGGGGAATTAAAAGGATAATAAAAGAAACTATGAACAACTCTGTGCCCACAAACTTAATAGCCTAGATGTAATGGGACAATTTCTTGAGAGACATGATCTGCCAAAACTCACATAGTAGAAATAGATAATCTGAATAGAAATATATTTGTCAACTAAATCAAATCAATAATTAATTAAAAAAGCACCAGATCCAGATGTGTTCAATGGTGAATTCTACAAAATATTTAAAGAAGAAATTATGGCAATGCTTTACAAGCTCTTTTAGAAGATAGAGGCAGTGGAAATACTTCCTAACTTATTCTATGAGGCCAGCATTACTATAATACCAAACCCAGACAAAGACATTATAAGATAAGGTAACTACAGATCAATATCTCTATGAAAATAGATGTATGAACTCTAAACAAAATATGAGTAAATCAAATCCAACAATGTATAAAAATAATTATACACCATTACCAAGTGGGATTTATCCCAGTTGTGCAAAGCTGGTCCATCTTTCAAAGATCAATTAATGTAATTCATTAATTAATGTAATTCTTTAACCCACATCAGTGGGTTGAAGAAGAAACATAACTTGATCACATCAACAGATATGGAAAAAGCATTTGACAAAATTCAACACCCATAAAATAAAAACTCTCAGCAAGCTGGGAATAGAGGGAAACTTCCTCAACTTGACAAATATGTACAAAAAACTGACCACAATCATCATACTTAATGATGAAAAATTTGAAATTTTCCCACTAATATCAGAAACAAGACAAGAATTTCCCCACTCACCACAGTTTTTCATCATCGTACTAGAAGTCCTAGCTAATGAAATAAGAAAAGAAAATGAAATGAGTTATATAGTTTGGGAAGGAATAAATAAAACTGTCATTGTTTACAGATGGCATAATCACCTACATAGAAAATCTGAAAGAATCAAGAAGAAAAAAAGACCTCCAAGAACTGATAAGTGATTATAGTAAGGTTGCAGGATACAAGATTAATATACAAAAGTCAATCACTTTCCTATATACCAGCAATGAACAAGGGGAATTTAAAATTAAAAACAAAATACTGTTTACATTAGCACCCTTCCAAAATAAAATACTTGGAAATAAAACTAACAAAATATGTACACTATGTATGTGAAGAAAACTACCAAACTCTGATGAAAGGAATCAAAGACAAACTAAATAGAGGGAGGGATATTCCATGGTCATGCATCATGAGACCCAATATTGTCAAAATGTCAATTCTTCCCAACTTGATCTATATAGATCTTCAATGCAATCTTAATCAATAACACAGTAAGTTATTTTTTGAGTATCAACAAACTGATTCTAAAATTTATATGGAGAGGCAAAACACCCAGAATAGCCAACACAATATTGTAAAAGAACAAAGTTGGAGACTGAAACTACTTGACTTGAAGACTTAACTATAAAGCTACAGCAATCAAGACAATGTGGCATTGGTGAAAGAATAGACAAATAAATCAGTGGAACACAGTAGAGAGCCCAGGTATTTCATCCATGTAAATATGCTCAATTGATCTTTGACAATGAAGCAAAGGCAATATAATGAAGAAAAAATAGTCTTCTCTACAAATGCTGCTGGAATAACTGGACATCCATAGACAAAAACATGAATCTAGGCACAGACCTTAAACAATTAAAATAAAGTAACTCAAAATGGACCATAGTTTTAAATGTAAAACACAAAACTGTAAAACTCTTAGAAGATAACGTAGTAGGAAATCTAGATGTCCTTGGGTTTGGTGATGACTTTTTAGATACAGCACTAAAGGCGCAATCCACAAACAAAAAATTTATAAGCTGTATGTTAAAATTAAAAACTCCTCTGAGAAAAGACAGTAACAAGAGAATGAAAAGGCAAGCCACAGAATGGAAGAAAATATTTGCAAAAGATATATTTGATAAAGGATTTTTTGTGCAAACTACACAAAAATCTCTTAAATCTCAAAACAAAAAAGAAACAACCCAATTTAAAAATGGGTGACTATCTTAACAGATATCTCATCAAAGAAGTGATACAGATGAAAATAAGCATATGAAAAGATGCTCCACATAAGTCATCAAGGAAATACAAATTAAAATAACAATGTGATACCACTACAAACCTGTTAGCATGGTTACCATCCAGAATACAACAACAAATGCTGGTGAGGATGTGGAACAACAGGAAGTTTCATTCATTGCTGATGGAAATCAAAATAGTTTATATATATATATATATATATATATATATATATATATATAAATATATAAATTTTCCATATTATTAAGATGTTTTGACATCTTAAAAAATCTTTCTAGCTAGGACTAGCCAATTCTTAGAGATAACAAAAGACCCAGCTGCAAGCATGCCTTTGATATATGCACACTACAATCCAGAGCCATTCCTCCTCTAGTTGGCCTATACACCCCAGGAGGCAGTATTCCTCTGCCTTAATCATCCCTGAGCCAGGTACCCAGCAATTAGTGACCACCCTTATAACTTAGAGACCACCAAATTATTCAAATTATCCAATCTTAAGTTATTCACCCTGCCTTGCTTTGCCTTTCTTATAGAATCCCGGTTAAGGCTCTGGCCTAATGCTTTCCCCTTGCTCCTCTCTTATGCATCCTGACCACCCTAGTTTTCTTCCATACCTCCAGTCTCTAAGACCTGTGGGAATAGCAAACCTTGTTTATTCCTGAGCCCTTCCGCTGTCTCCTCTTGTGGCCACACTTAACTGACAACCTCATAAAAGGACACAGAACATATAGCCACTTAAGAAGGCAGTTTGGTGGTTTCTGACAAAAGCAAACGTACTCCTACTGTACGATCCAGCAATCATACTGCTTGGTATTTACCTAGAGTTGAAAACTTATGTCAACACAAAAACCTGTGCAGGGATGTTCGTAGCAGCGTTATTCATAGTTGTCAAAACTGGGAAGAAAACAAGATGTCCTTCAGTAGGTGATAAACTGTGGATAAACTGTGGTACACTCAGATAATAGAATATTATTAAGGGCTAAAAAGAAATGTGCTATCAAGCCATGAAAAAACATAGAGAAAACTTAAATACATATTACTAAGTGAAAGAAGTCATACTGAAAAGTTACATATTGAATGATTCCAACTATATGTCACTCTAGAAAAGGCAAAATTATGAAGAAGTAAAAAATCAGTGGTTGTCGGGTTTGGGGGGAGTGGGGGTGTGGAAAGATTAGGTGGAGCAAAGAGGATTTTTAGGGCAGTGAAACTACTCTTCATGATAGTATAATGGTGGATACACATTATTATACATTTATCCAAACCCACAGAATGTATAACATGGAGTGAACCCTAACATAAACAATGAATTTTGAGGGATTTGATGTATCAAGGTAGGTTCATCAACTATAAAAAAATACCACACTTGTGGGTGATATTAATAATGGAGGGATATGCATGTATGGGGTCAGGGGGCACATGGAAATTCTCTATACCTTCTGCTTAATATTGCTATAGACTTAAAACTCTAAAAAATAAAGTCTATTAAAAAATTCAAGTGTTGGAAAATGTACTATGCAAAATATAGCAAGAGTTCAAATGACTCAGTAACAGGATAGACTTCAGAACAAGAAACATTACTAAGTGATAAAGAAGGGTGGTTCAAAATAATAAAAGGGTAAATTTATAAATAAGTTATGTAAATAATGATAATGAAAAATAATCTTTTAATATTTGAGGGAGATCTAAGCACATGCTTAAAGAAAGCTTTATAGACTGAAATATTTAAAATTGAAGAAAAATCTCATAAAATTATCTACTTTTGTACCTTTAGAGGCTATGAAACAAAAATACGTTAAACCTAAAGTAAATGAAGAGAACTAATAAATAAATAGCAAAAAGGAAATAGAAAATTTAAAAATACAGAAAAACTATGAAATCCAAAGCTGTTTATTTTTAAAGATCAAAAAATCTATAAATTTCTAGTTATATTGATGAATATGAAAGGAGAAATGAGGCATATTACCAATAGCAGAAACAAAAGAGAGGCAGCCTTAGAAATCCTAAAGATATTAAAAGGTTAGAAAAGGAAATATGATAAACTATGTGCCAGAAAAATTGGTAAATCAAAGGAAGTGGATAATCCCCCAAAATGTAACAAATTACCAAAACTTACACAGGAAGAAAAAAATATGTGAATAGAGTTTACTCTACCAAAGAAATAAATGTGAAGGCAAAATCCTTACCAAAAAAGAAAGTTTGAAGGCCATATGGGTTTATTGGTAATTTTACCAATGTTTACCAAAGAAGAAATAACTACAATCATATGTACAATTTTCCCAGAAGTAGTGGAGAAGAAAACCCTCCTTAACTCATCTAGTGAGACCATCATTATCCTGATGCTGTAACCCCATAAAGTATATAAAAGAAAAAAATATTGCCAATATTTTTCAGCATCATGAAAGTAAAAGTCTTCAACAAAACATTAGAAAATTGACTTCAACAATAAAAAGGATAATACATCTTGAACGAGCAGGAGTGTAAGCTTGGTTAAACCTCAGAAGACTAATCAATGTAATTTATCATATCTAGCCACATGATTATCTATATAGATGCAGAAAATTTTGACAAAATTCAACATCTATTGACATTAAAAATTGTCAGCAAGACACAAATGAAAGGAAATTTTCTTAATTAGATACAGGGCATCTAAAAATAACTATAGCTACCATCATAGTTAATAGTAAAGTTAATCAATTTCCCCTAAGATCAGTAAAAATGCAAGATAAAGAAAAGTCTTGTGCATTTAGAATGAAACTCACTAAAATAATTTTGAGTGAAAAATCCAGATATAAACACTTTATTTAAAGTTCACACTATGGCAACACCAAAGTGTTTGGTATGTACACTTAAGTGGTTGTATTTTAGAGAAAAGCAGAATAGTGATTATTATAAAATCTAAGATAGTAACAAATTTGGGGTATGAGGGGGACAACATTCTATTTACTGATCTGAATAATGATTACATGCTTGTTTACTATAAGTAATTTTTAAGTTGTATACCTTTTTACACATTTGGAAACAGGAGGTTAAAAAGAAAGTTAAATGGGAATTTAGTGGGGTCCACAGAGAGTGCACCTATAAAGGCTGTTTAACCCTATGCTAGTCTAAAAAAGTAGAACAAAGTTTTCCATGTTACCTAGTCCCTCTCAGCTAGGGAGGAGTTCAGATGGAAGTAGACTATATTTCTAACCAGAAATTAAGTGTGACTGTTGTTTGAAACATTCTTTGTGTCATATTCCTGGGGCAGCTGCCATATATTACAAAATAATATATAATATTACACATTGCATATGCTATATTATATGCTATTTTATATATCATTATATTATAATATTCTTTATTTTTTATTGGAGTACAGTTGATTTACAATGCTGTGTTAGTTTCTGCTATACAGCAAATAAATATACAAATATCCACTCTGTTTTTAGATTATTTTCCCTTATAGATCATTACAGAGTTGAGAAGAGTTCCCTGCACTATACAGTAGGTCCTTATTAGTTATCTACCTTATATATAGTATTGTGTATATGTAAATCCCAATCTCCCAATTTATCCCTCCCCTGCCCCTGCTCCCCCCCACACCCTGGTAACCATAAGTTTGTTTTCTACATCTGTGACTCCATTTCTGTTTTGTAAATAAGTCCATTTGTACCATTTTTTTATATTCCACATACAAGCAATATCAAATGATATTTTGTCTTTCTCTGTCTGAATTACTTTGCTCAGTATGACAAACTCTAGGTGCATCCATGTTGCTGCAAATGACATTATTTTGTTCCTTTTATATGGCTGAGTAATATTCCATTGTATACATGTACCACATCTTTTTTATCCATTCTGCTGTTGGTGGACACTTAGGTTGCTTCCATGTTCTGGGTATTGTAAATAGTGCTGCAATGAATATTGGGGTATATGTATATTTTTGAGGTATCGTTTTTTCTGGATATATGCCCAGGAGTAGAATTGCAGGGTCATATGGTAGCTCTATTTTTACTTTTTGAGGAAGCTCCATACTATTCTCCATAGTGGCTGTACAAATTTACATTCCCACCAACAGTGTAAGAGGGTTCCCTTTTCTCCACACCCTCTCCAGCACTTATTTTTTGTAGATTTTTTAATGAAAGCCATTCTGACCAGGTGAGAGATACCTCATTTTAGTTTTGATTTGCATTTCTCTAATAATTAGTGATGTTGAGCATCTTTTCATGTGCTTTTTAGCCATCTGTATATCTTCTTTGGAAAAATGTCTATTTAGATCTTCTACTCTATTTTGGTTGGGTTATTTGTTTTTTTGATATTGAGCTGCATGAGCTATTTGTATATTTTGGAGATTAACCCCTTGTCAGTCTCGTCATTTGCAAATATGTCTCCCATACTGTGGGTTGTCTTTTGTTTTATTTATGGTTTCCTTTGCTGTGCAAAACTTTTAAGTTTACTTAGGTCCCACTTTTTAATTTTTGCTTTTATTTTCATTGCTCTAGGAGGAGGATCAAAAAATATCTTGCTGTGATTTATGTCAGAGAATGTTGCTTATGTTTTCCTCTATGCATTTTATAGTATTCAACCTTACACTTAGTTCTTTAATCCATTTTGAGTTTATTTTTGTGTATGGTGTTAATTTCATTCCTTTGCATGCAGCTGTCCAGTTTTCCCAGCAGCATTTATTGAAGAGACTGTCTTTAATGAATTGTATAGTCTTGCCTCCTTTGTCATAGATTAGGTGACCATAGGTGTTTGGGTTTATCTCTTTCTATCCTGTTCCACTGATCTATATTTCTGTTTTTGTGCCAGTAGTGTACTGTTTTGATGACTGTAGCTTTGTAGCATAGTCTGAAGTCAGGGAGCCTGAATCATCCAGCTCCATTTTTCTTTTTCAAGATTGCTTTGGCTATTCTTGGTCATTTGTGTTTCCACACAAATACTAATTTTTTTTTGTTTTAATTCTGTAAAAAATGTCAGTGGTAATTTGATAGAGATTGCATTGAATCTGTAGATTGCTTTGGGTAGTATAGACATTTTGACAATATTGATACTTCAATCCAAAAACATGGTATATCTCTCCATCTGTTTGTGTCATATTTGATTTCTTTCATCAGTATCTTATAGTTTTCTGAGTACAGTTCTTTTGCCTACTTAAGTATGTTTATTCCTAGGTATTTTATTCTTTTTGATGAAATGGAATGGGATTGTTTCCTTAATTTCTCTTTCTGGCCCTTCATTGTTAGTGTACAGGTATGCAAGAGATTTCTGTGTAATAATTTTGTATCCTGCAAACTTACCAAATTTACTGATGAGTTCTAGTAGTTTTCCCAAGCCTCTAGGATTTTCTATGTATTGTAACGTCATCTGCAAACAGTGAAAATTTTATTTGTTCTTTTCCAATTTGGATTACTTTTATTTATTTTTCTTCTCTGATTGCTGCAGCTAGGGCTTCCAAAACTATGTTGAATAAAAGTGGCAAGAGTGGACCTCCTTGTCTTGTTCCTGATCTTAGAGGAAATTCTTTCAGTTTTTCACCATTGGGAATGATGTTTGCTGTGGGTTTGTTATATATGGCCTTTATTATTTTGCAGTAGTTTCCCTCTATACCCACTTCCTGGAGAGTTTTTTTATCATAAACCGGTGTTGAATTTTGTCAAAAGCTTTTTCTACATCTATTCAGAGGATTATATGGTTTTTGTCTTTCAGATTGTTAATGTGGTGTATCTTGTTGACTGATTTGCGTGTATTGAAGAATTCTTGCACCCTGGGATAAATCCCACTTGATCATGGTGTATGATCATTTTAATATGTTGTTGGATTCTGTTTGCTAGTATTTTGTTGAGGATTTTTGCGTCTATGTTCATCAGTTATATTGGCCTGTAATTTTCCTTTTTGTGTGATATTTTTGTGTGGTTTTGCTATCAGGGTGATGGTGGTCTCATAGAATGAGCTTGGGAGTATTCCTTCCTCTGTAATTTTTTGGAAGAGTTTCTTATGGATAGGTGTTAACTTTTCTCTAGATGTTTGACAGAATTCACCACTGAAGTCACCTGTTCCTGGACTTTTGTTTGTTGATAGCTTTTTAATCACAATTTCAATTTCAGTAGTTGTGATTGGTCTGTTTATATTTTCTATATTTCTTCCTGCTTCAGTCTTGTAACATTGTACCTTTCTAAAAATTTGTCCATTTCTTCTAGGTTTCCCATTTTATTGGCATATAGTTGCTTGTGGTAGTCTCTGATGAGCCTTTGTATTTCTGTGGTATCAGTTGTAACTTCTTCTTCATTTCTGATTTTATTGATTTGAGTCCTCTCCCTTTTTTTCTTGTTGAGTCTAGCTAAAGGTTTATCAATTTTCCTTATCTTCTCAAAGAACCAGCACTTAGTTTCATTGATCTTTGCTATTATTTTCTTCATCTCTATTTCATTTATTTCTGCTCCAACTTTTACGATTTCTTTCCTTTTGCTAACATTGGGTTTTGTTTGTTCTTCCTTCTCTAGTTGCTTTTGGTGTAAGGGTAGGTTGTTTATTTAAGATTTTTCTTGTTTCTTGAGGTAGGATTGTATTGCTCTAAACTTCCCTCTTAGCACTGATTTTGCTGCATCCCATAGGTTTTGGATCATCATGTTTTCATTTTCATTTGTCTCTAGGTATTTTTTGATTTCTTCAGTGATCTGTTGGTTGTTTAATAACATACTGTTTAGTCTCCATTAGTTTGTGTTTTTTACAGGTTTTTTTTTTTTTTCCTGTAATTGATTTCTAATCTCATAGCATTGTGTTCAGAAAAGATGCTTAATACTGTCTCAATTTCTTAAATTACTGAGGCTTGATTTCTGACCCAAGATGTGATCTATCCTGGAGAATGTTCCGTGTGCACTTGAGAAGAAAGTGTATTCTGCTGCTTTCAGATGGAATGTCCTATAAATATCAATTAAGTCTATCTGGTCTAATGTGTCATTTAAGGCTTATGTTTCCTTATTAATTTTCTGTCTTGATGATCTGTCCATTGTGGTAACTCCCACACTATTATTGTGTTACTTTTGATTTCCCCTTTTATGGCTGTTAGCATTTGCCTTATATATTGAGGTGCTCCTATGTTGGGTGCATATATATTTACAATTGTTATATCTTCTTCATGGATTGATCCCTTGATCATTATGTAGTGTCCTTCCTTATCTCTTGTAACAGTCTTCATTCTAAAGTTTATTTTGTCTGATATGAGTTTTGCTACTCCAATTTTCTTTTGATTTCCATTTGCACTGAATATCTTTTTCCATCCCCTCACTTTCCATCTGTATGTGTCCCTAGGTCTGAAGTGGGTCTCTTGTAGACAACATTTATATGGGTCTTGTTTTCATATCCATTCAGCCAGTCTGTGTCTTTTGGGTGGAGCATTTAATCCATTTACATTTAAGGTAATTATCGATATGTGTGTCCCTATTGTCATTTTCTTAATTGTTTTTGGTTTGTTTTTGTAGGTCTTTTTTCTTTCCTTCCTCTTTTGTTCTCTTCTCTTGTGGTTTGATGACCATCTTTAGTGTTGCATTTGGATTGCTTTTTCTTTTGTATGTGTGTATCTATTGCAGTTTTTTGTTTGCATTTCTCATGAGGTTTTGATATAGCAGTCTATATGTATCCAAGGTTGTTTGAAGTTGCTGGTCTCTTAATTTCAAATACAATTCCTGTTTCCTGCATTTGTACTCTCCTCTTCACATGGTTGATGATTTTGATATCATATTTGTGTGTGGATGATTTCCTGCTTTTACTGTATGTTTGTCTTTACCAGTGAGCTTTCCCATTTGTGATTTTCTCAATTCTACTTGTGACCTCTTTTTATTTATTTTTTCCCCTTGCCTAGAGAAGTTTCTTTAGCATTTGTTGTAAAGGTGGTCTGGTGGTGCTGCATTCTCTTAGCTTTTGCTTGTCTGTAAAGCTTTTGATTCCGCCATCAAATCTGAATGAGAGCCTTGCTGGGTATGGTATTCTTGGTTGTAGGTATTTTCCCTTCATCACTTTAAGTATATCATGTCACTCCCTTCTGGCCTGCAGTGTCTGCAGAAAAAAATCAGCTCATTGACTTATTGGGAATCCCTGTATGTTATTTGTTGATTTTCCCTTGTTGCTTTTAATATTTTTTCTTTGTATTTAATTTTTATTGTTAGTTTTATTAATATGTGTCCCTCCTTAGGTTTAGCCTGTCTGGGACTCTCTGTGCTTCCCAGACTTGGGTGACTATTTCCTTTCCCATGTTAGAGAACTTTTTGACTATCATCTTTTCAAATATTTTCTCAGGCCCTTTCTCTCTCTCTTCTTCTTCTTCTGGGACCTCTGTAATGGGAATGTTGGTGCATTTAATATTGTCCCAGAGGTCTCTTAGACTGTCCTCATTTCTTTTCTTTTCTTTTTTATTCTGTTCTGCAGCAGTGATTTCCACCACTCTGTCTTTCATCTCACTTATTCATTCTTCTGCCTCAGTTATTCTGCTATTGATTTGTTTGAGTGTATTTTTCATTTCAGTTATTGTGTTGTTCATCTCTGTTTGTTTTTTTAATCTTCCATCTCTTTTTTAAACATTTCTTTTATCTTCTTGGTCTGTGCCTCCATTCTTTTCTCAGATTTTGGATCATCTTTACTATCATTACTCTGAATTCTTTTTCCAATAGATTGCCTGTCTCCACTTCATTTAGTTGTTCTTGTAGGTTTTTATCTTGCTCCTTCATTTGCAACATACATCTCTATCATCCCTAACTTACAGTGTTTATGGTCTCCATTCCACAGGCTGCAGAATCATAGCTCCTCTTGCTTCTGATGTCTGCCTCCTGGTCTGTGAGATTGGTCCAGGGTTTTTTTCAGACTTCCTTTTTGGAGGGACTGGTTCCTGCCCTTTGGTGGGTGGAGTTGTTTCTTGTCCCTCTGGTGGGCAGGGCCATGCCAGGGGGTATGTTTTGTGATGGCTGTGAGATCAGTATGGCTTTAGGCAGCCTGTCTGCTGATGGGTGGGGCTGTGTTCCTGTGTTGCTGGTTGTTTGACCTGAGGTGTTCCAGCACTTCAGCTTGCAGGCTGTTGGGTAGGACCAAGTCTTGGTGCCAAAATGGGGACTTATGGGAGAGCTCATGAAAATTAATATTCACTAGGGCCTCTGCTACCAGTGTCCTTGCCCCCATGGTGAGGTACAGCCAACCCTCACCTCTGTAGGACACCCTCTAAGACCCCTTTGGTATATCTTGCCTAAGTTCCTGTGGAGGTATTGCTTTGTGCTGTGTTCCAGGCCATGTGAGACTTTGTGTGCACCCTCCAAGAGTACAGTCTCTGTTTCCCCCAGCCCTGTGGAGCTCTTATCCTCAAGCCCCACTGGCCTTCAAGGCTAGAGGCTCTAGAATTCTTCCTCCCAATGCCAGACTGTCAGACTGTTTTGGAGGGCTATTTTTATGTGGGAACATCTTTGTGTAGTCTGCATGTGTTAAATATTATTGTTATTTTTTTTTTTTTTTTTG
Source organism: Balaenoptera ricei (assembly GCF_028023285.1). Taxonomy (NCBI): domain Eukaryota; kingdom Metazoa; phylum Chordata; class Mammalia; order Artiodactyla; family Balaenopteridae; genus Balaenoptera; species Balaenoptera ricei. The sequence goes on from NC_082655.1 coordinate 52,150,159, forward strand.
GTGCAAGTGCTCTTTTTAGTGTGGCTGTCTGCCACCTCTTTCCTCAGTGTATGCTGGTCATTATCTCCTTGTTAGGGGGTTTGACTGGTGTTGTGGTGATCACAGCCTGCCCTGGACATTGAGCAGGACCTCCCCTTTGCTATGTGTTTGTCACTGACTGTGAGGGGTGGGGTCTGCTCCCTAGTTGGAGTAGAGGTCCCCAGATTTATTTCTTGCTGAGTTTCTGATCTGTGGTGTGAGGTAGGTGGGACTAGAGCACTGCCACTGGGAGAGAAGCCACTGACTATTCCTCTTCTGGAGCTGTTCACCTGTGAGCATGCTCTGTTGTGCCACCTTTCACCCCTTATGCGAGCTCACAAGTTACTCTGTTGTTGGCACTGCTCTTGGCCCCACCTTAAATGTGGATATACCAGTAATTGGCCCTGGTATCTCTCAGACATTGTTTTCACCAGGCCCCCAGCATAGATACACTGAATTCAGGTCCCAGGATTGCAGTAATCATGGATCTGGACCCATTGTGGGTGCTACAGGGGCAGCTCAGACTCTGACCTCACCCCATCCCCACATGTATGTGCACACAAAGTCCACAGCTGCTAAAGCTAGACCTGTATCTGTTGTGGGAGCACTTGTTGTGTGTTCAGATGTTCTGCAGGTGCTCAGTTTACCAAGCTGGTCGTGATGGTTTAATCTGTGGTTCACACAGCTGCAAGGAGAGATTTCAGCTCTTCTTCCTTAGTCACACAGCCCCCCTGGGACTCAGCTTTGGTTTCAGCTCCACCTCTGCATATAGGACACACACAGGTGTCTGCCCCCCACATAGAAGAGGGGGGGACAGCAGCAGTGACCAACTGGGGCACTTGTCCTCACTCAGGCAGGATGGGGAGGAGGTGGCAACCGACTAAGGTGACTTACTGACATGCACAGACCCGATCCGGCGGGAGCCCCTCTTAGTGCCTGCAGAGGCAGGGGCCGGCACATGGGGAGAGAGGGTGCGTTGGCAGCCCCACCCTTTACGCATCACTCAAAAATGACACTTCTCTTCTCAGGCTTTCTGGGCTTCCCCAAGAGCGTTCCCAGTTGTGGAGCTCCCCACTCCCATCCTCTCAGGCTGTCTCCTTGAAGGCAACAGCAGTCCCCTCCCCAGGTCTGCTCTCCAAGTCCCACATTCCAGCATCCAGACTCCATCCACACCAGCGGACATGCACCTCAGGCTGGGTTGCACAGGGCTGTGGCACAGACCATCTCTGTAGGTCTCACTCTGTCCTGCCTGCCACAGACCGGTTGCTGCACTCTCCTCTGGGTGCGAAGTTCCCCTTCTGTCTCATCTAATCTCCCCACTGGTGAAAGGGCATCCCTGGGTGCAGGAACCTCTCCCCTCCTTCAGTTCTCCCCCAGGGATGAGGTCCTGTTCTGCTTCCTCTTTTCTTTGTTTTTGTTTTCTCCCTTTCATTTTACCTGGCTACATGGGGATCTTTTCTTGTTCTTTTAGGTGTCCGAGGTTCTCTGCTAGTGTCCAGCAGGTGCCTTGTGAGGACTGTTCCATTTGTAGATTTATTCTTGATGGCCCTGTGGGAAAAGGTGAACTCCACGTCATCCTACTCTGCCATATTGACCCCTCCTATATATATTATATAATCACCCAATGAAATATTAAAATGGAGTGAAAATTAATGAACTTCTGTTATAAACAACAACATGAATAAATCTTAAAATAATAACATAGAGTGGAAAAAGCAAACACATAAGATTACAAATAGTAAAGTATTATTTTATAAAACTCATACTAAGCAAAACTAGACAATATAATGTACACATACACTTATACACATACATATATACATATATAAAACTGAAAACTGATTAAAAAATCTAAACAATGTGTTCAAAATTCCAGCTAGTTCTTTATTCCATCCTAAAAAAATTAGGATGGAATAAAGAACACACAGGTAGAAAGGCAAAGGCTTTGAGAAATTCTAGTTCTTGGGTTAGATAGTAGGTTTACAGATTTTTTTTCTGCTACAGTGTTTCATAATATGCATGTATGGAGTGCATATAAGTAAAGAAAGAAGTTTTGCCTGTATCAAATATTTCTTGTTGAAAGTTTTAAAAAACAAGCAAAACTAATAATATATTTCTTAGTGATAGAGACAAAGAAGCTCCTCCATTAGAGCTATGTCAGGTCACTTCCTGTCAGTCTCATTGAGCATTATGTGGCAAAACCAAATCACACATGGCATTTAGTAGAGTTCCTAATGAAGACATTTATCATTACAAAAACAGTACTAAGTTCAGTGCCAAACCGCTGATTTAATGGTTGAGAAAATAGACAGAACTATTTTACTTAAGTAGCTGCTGTTAGTGAGCTGAATTTAGATGATTTCAGACAAAATAGGCAAAGACTTGTCAGAATGGCATGCAATGACTTTATAATATAAAGAAGTGGAAAACAACTGTAGTGCAATCTGTTATGCAGAAATCAGATAGGCCTTTAAATTCATTAAAAGGTACTGATTTTCCTACCATAGAACAGTTAACAATGTGTCTTATAATCTTTTTATTACAGTTGCTAACCAAATGAGAACTTTCCAAGTTTTCTATTGGAAGGCTTTTTTCTTGGTCATTGAACTTTTTTAGCAAAACTCATGCATATGAAACAAAATCCTCCTAACAAAATTCTTTAAAAGGCTCCAAAACATCTAATTTCAAAATTTATTATTTAAAAATCAGTTTGCTTTTACAATTTTCAGGTAAATACTAAATGCTTTCACACTGTAGTGGAGTATATACATATAATTTCACAACATAATCATAATAATCATTTGAACTGGGTTTTATACTCTCTGATCAAACTTAATTATATCTCAGTACCAATTAATAGAAAAAGACAGTAGGGACATAGTATTGGCTTATTTTAAAATATTAGCATTAATTCAGAAATAGCAAGTGGGAAAATTCAAAGGAGAAAATGTGGAGAAATATTTCATGACAATAAACATTAAGGGAACATAAATTGAAATAATATGGTACCACTTTCCCTCTGATATTAGAAAAATTATAATATGATATGTCCATGATTACTGTAAGTCTATTGAAACTGATGTTCTGTGCATTGTTTGTGGTTATGTGATTTAGTGCCATAATTTTGGAAGACGTTTAGAACTTGAAATATTCATAATTTAGTCTATCTAAGGGAACTAAGCCAAAATGTAAATAAAACAGTCACAGAGAAATGCACCATATTCATGATTATAACATAAGAAACAAAATAGAAATCATCCAGATGACCTAAAATGGAGAAATAATTGTATAAAATATGAAATATAGCATATTTACTCTGTGGAATATAAAAAAAGTACTATGGTAATAAAGCACTATGTAGAAACATAAATATTTATTATAAGTAAAATATTTTTAATTGCAGGATACAAAATTTTGAGAAATTATATTTATAATTAGGTAAAATAAATATGTAAAAGCAAGTTGGAAGTAAGGCAAAAGATTCTAATGATGTTTGTGTAACTAGTACATATTTTTCTTATTCTTATAACTTCTTTATATTATTGGATTATTTTTGTACAAATTCCTTAAAAACTTATTGAAAATTAATTACAAGCACATTCCACATAGCATGAGCTTTAATAAGATGCCCATTTATTACAACAAATTGAAAACAGTTAAAGTACATATTACAGTTACCTAATTTCCTGTCCCTCAAAAAATATTCATTCATGTGTCATGGCATTTTACCTAAAACATCGAAAAATATAATTAAATGTGTTTTCTTGATTTTAATCAGTGACTAAAATGAAATATTGATAGTTAATACCCATTTTGTGAAGGTATTCAGGAAGGAAATTTGAAGTCATAGGCCAGCAGAAGGAGGAAGACAACTACATGAAGTGTAAGGTACTTTCTGAGAGCACTGTGTCAAGAAAGTGAGTGGGCCTTTGCCATCAAATGCAGTGATTTTGCAAGTGCCTGTCCTTACCTCTCAAAGGCAGGGATTGAAATTTGTTCATCTGTGTAGTCACAACTCCTGGCAGAATGATTGGCATAGAGTAAGCATTCACAAATGTTTGTTGACTAATGTATATACAGTTAGCTGAAAATTAAATAAGTAATAAAAGACCTCTTTCCCGCCACCACCCCGAATTTTTGGATGTAATAGACCAGTAAAATTTCAACAAACATTTCCAGTTTGCCTGTTGTCCCAGGGTAATTACTAATTTTTCTATCAAGTGTGTCCTTTTTGGATGGTAGAGTATATCTGACCTCAAGCCTATCTGGTGACAGGAAGTGAGGCACAAAAGGATTTTTTGTTACATTTAGGTCTTTAATCCATTTTGAGTTTATTTTTGTGTATGGTGTTAAGGAGTGTTCTAATTTTATTCTTTTACACGTAGCTGCCCAGTTTTCCCAGCACCACTTATTGAAGAGTCTGCCTTTGCTCCACTGGCCTCCTTTGTCATAGATTAAGTGATCATAGGTGTGTGGGTTTACCTCTGAACTTTCTATCCTATTCCATTGATCTATATTTCTGTTTTTGTGCCACTACCATACTGTCTTGATTACTGTAGCCCTGTAGTGTAGTCTGAAGTCAGGGAACTTGATACCTCTTAGGGGAAAACATAGGCAAAACACTCTGACATAAATCGCAGCAATATCTTTTTTGACCCACATCCTAGAGCAATGAGAATAAAAATAAAAATAAACAAATGGGACCTAATTAAACTTAACAGCTTTCGCACAGCAAAGGAAACCATAAACAAGATGAGAAGACAACCCTCAGAATGGGAGAAAATATTTGCAAATGAAGCAACTGACAAAGGATTAATCTCCAAAATATACAAACAGCACATGCAGCTCAATAACAAAAAAACAAACAACCCAATCAAAAAATGGGTGGAAGACCTAAATAGACATTTCTCCAAAGAAGACATACAGCTGGCCAACAAACACATGAAAAGATGTTCAACACCACTATTAGAGAAATTCAAATCAAAACTGCAAAGAGATATTACCTCACACCAATCAGAATGGCTATCATCAAAAATATACAAACAATAAATGCTGGAGAGGGTGTGGAGAAAAGGGAACACTCTTGCACTGTTGGTGGGAATGTAAATTGATACAGCCATATGGAGAACAGTATGGAGGTTCCTTAAAAAACTAAAAATAGAACTACTATACGACCCAGCAATCCCACTACTGGGTATATACCTTGAGAAAACCATCATTCAAAAAGAGTCATGTTCCACAATGTTCATTGCAGCTCTATTTACAATAGCCAGGACATGGAAGCAACCTAAATGTCCATCAACAGATGAATGGATAAAGAAGATGTGGCTCATATATACAATGGAATATTACTTAGCCATAAAAAGAAATGAAATTGAGTTATTTGTAGTGAGGTGGATGGACCTAGAGTCTGTCATACAGAGTGAAGTAAGTCAGAAAGAGAAAAACTAATACTGTATGCTAACACATATGTATGGAATCTAAAAAAAAAGAAAAAGAAAAAAATGGTTTTGAAGAACCTAGGAACAGGACAGATATAAAGACACAGATGTAGAGAATGGAGTTGAGGAAACAGGGAAGGGGAAGGGTAAGCTGGGACAAAGTGAGAGACTGGCATGGACATATATGTACTACCAAATGTAAAATAGATTGCTAGTGGGAAGCAGCTGCATAGCACAGGGCGATCAGCTCAGTGCTTTGTGACCACCTAGAGGGGTGGGATAGGGAGGGTTGGAGGCAGACTCAGGAGGGAGGTGATATGGGGATATATGTATATGTATAGCTGATTCACTTTGTTATAAAGCAGAAACAAACACACCATTGTAAAACAATTATACCCCAATGTAGATGTTTAAAAAAAATTAAACTCTACACATTAAAATTATTTTTTCACATGTGTATGAAAATTACATTCTGCTAGAATAGTATAATGTGTAGATCTAATTCATCTATTGTGCCTGATGCTCAGTGGAATTTTTTTTTTTAATTCTAGAAATTCAAACACTTCACATCTGTGCAATTATCTGGTATGTGTCCATTGATGATTTCCTTTCTTTCATGCTTTTTTAAATGTCCTCCCTCAGCCTCCTCTTTATTTAAGATGCCAAGGACAACATTATATTGAACCTACTGGATTGATCTTCTAATTCTCTCATTTTTTCTCCCTATACTATCTCATTTTCTCTTTGCTCCTTTTTTTCAAAGATTTTCTCAGCTTTGTCTTCAAATATTTCTATTGAATTTTTTATTTCTACTCAATTTTAAAAAAATCAACATAATTTTTGTTGTTCTCTGATGTTATTTACAGTATTTTAAAATTATTTTATAGATTCAGTATCTTATCTTTTTGAGAATTATAATAGTTTTATTTTCAGTTTTCCTCAATATTATTATTTATCTAAGTTCATTTTTTATCTTTGTATTTTGTTACCAGCTGTAGTCATAAAACAATTACAGTATTAATTTTTGGTATTGATATAATGCTTACTAAGTACGTATTTCCAATTTGCTCATTAGCTTCATACCACTCTATGAGCTGGGAAGTTAATAATCTTCATTTTAGAGATAAAGAAAATTAAATGTATTGCCCAAGGTACCCACAGCATTAGTAATAAAGTTGCAATTTTAATCCAGACAGTGTACACCTGAAATCTAGGATGTTAAACATCACAAATTTGTATTTCCATTGAAAGATCATACATGGTGTATACTGTATAAGGAAGGAGTTATGCAAATTCTGTTTTGGAAGGTCTGGGTATTAGGTAAGATTTGTCAATTTGATTTCCACTGTAAGATCATCTGAGGGGGCCATCTTTTAGAGAACCCAAATGCCATTATATTTAGGTCTTTCACCTTTGGATAGAAAATTCCAATACCCTGCCTCAGCTGTAATTCTCTGGTTGTGTCAGTGTTCTGGGAGCTGATAGAGCGAGACAGTTGGGGGTAAGTTTGGCATTCAGCATTCATTTGGCAAAATCAAGTGCCTCTTTAATGGAAGTCACCAAGAAAATTTGAGACAAAATTAAACGATCTTATATACCATCTCTTTGTTCCCTTCTTACCAAGATTCTGTCTCAAAATTCTCATCTCCCCTAACTGTGTCCTCAACTCATTCTGACAGGCTTCAATTTCACAATTCTTTTGAAATTGTTATTTTTAAGGTCACTGGGAGCTCTATGTTGTCAATGTCAATGGTATCTTTCCTTCTCTCAACTTTATCTACTCTCAACCATTTTTGACATAACTGAAAATTCCTTATTTCTTGCAATTTCCTTTTTTTCTTTCATATCATATCCTTAGTTTCTTTTATATTTAGAAAACTTTATGTATTAATTATGTTTTTCATTTTCTGTATCATTTGATGCTTTGACAACTTAGGACTTTGCTGATCTAGGAAAGCCTGCTCCTCACAGGGCTGACTAATTCCTAAAGATAGCAAATTACTGTTCTGTGAGTGTGCCTTTCATGAACCAATCAATCCAAAGCCCATACCTCCAACCATCTCTTTTACTGGGCTCTCATAGGGCTCTTAAACTGAAAGCCAATATTCCCCTACTCTAATTACCCCAAGGCCAGGAACCAGACAACTAAGGACAACCTCATACCCCAGAGCTTGCCAAAATTATTCCAACTAGACATAGTTTAGCTTTCCTTCCTGTAAAAACCACATTCTTTTCCTTACCTATTTCTCCATTTCTTCTCCCTCCTGACCAACCTTGGAGCGTCCCTGTGTGGCTATGCCTCATGTTCTAGTGATCTGTAAATATAAAAAGTCTTCCTTCATGACAGTCATTTCTGTGTCTGCATGTCTTATCACGATTTATTAAAACAAATTCTGGGTACTTTGTAAAACATCGTATCTTCACGTTTCCCTTTTACAAGGTTCTAATCAACTGCTCAAGTAACAATGTCAGCATGACCTCAATATTGCTGCTGAAACTTTCTCTCTTCTCTTTCAGCTAGTGAGTTCCAGCTCTATGCATCTCCTCTCTCAACTTCTTCAAATGTATATCTCCACTCTAGATTTTCTCCCAGAGCTATGTATCTAATTATTTAATTAACAACTCCATTTGGAGATCTAACAGGAATTTGAAATATAACATGGCCAAAATAAAATTCTTAATTTTCCCCAAATTGTATTCTTCTTCCAAATTTTCCTTAGTAAATTTTACCCTGTACACTCAATTAGTCAAACCAAAACCTTGCCACTATTCCAGAATATTTCCCATTTCTTACCTTTCAATCTTTTCCATGTTTACTGCTATCACTCTACCTTAACATTATGTCCTATCTAAACTGCTTCAGTAGCAACCAGAGTGATCTTATAATGAAGATCATGGCACTGTCCTGCTTCTAACCGTATATCATACATTGAAGACAATAAAGACAGTCCAAGTTTTGCTCCAATGCCTTCTAGGATTTCTACTATCTAGTCCTTGCCTACCACTCTCTCTCTCTAATAAATACACGCTGAGTTCTAGGCACAAAGGCTTTCTTATTGCTGTACACCCATGCCAGCCCCAGCTAGGTAATCTGCCAAGGCTTTGGCACTGGGTAGCTTCTCTCTCTGTAACTATTCCCTGTAAAACTTTATGTAGCTTTTTCCTCCTGGTCAGGAGGAAAACTCTTAGCCAAATATAAGCCTAATATAAGCCCTTCAAAAGTTTCTCCTCTGAGCAGTTTTGTTTTTTTGCTTTATATGACATTATTTTCAGAAATTATTTTACTTCTTTACTTGACAGTGTCTATGGAACCTAATATATGTAAGTCACTTATGAACCAAGACCTTATTTTAACTTTACATCTCAAGCATGTAGAACTATGATTGACACATAGTAGCTCCTTAATATAATTTTGAAGATGAAATGAATAAATTATAAATACAGTTGCCTAGTTTCAAATGGAGCCAAATTTCAATAAATTTAAGCCTTGAATCATGTATGCATTTTGGTTTGGTATAAAGTATTTCTTGAGTATTTGTTTAACAATTTTAGTACACTGGCATTTCCTGACATTTGAAAATTCCTTTTAAATTTCCTCAAATTCATTCAGTCCTGAAACAGGAAGCCCAATGTATTTGCTTTATGACTCTATGATTCCTTTCTTATTTACTGAACCATTTTCCTCTCACACCAGGCTTATTTTTTGAATATGACAGTTTTAGAGAGGTTATGGATGTTTCAGAAAAATCATAATAAGCACTTATGGATGCTAATAACACATCCATTAATGTTACAAACCAATGAGTATGGAAAGCAGGGCATGCATGCAGAAAGTTTTAATCCTGATTTTTAAAATTCTAATCATTATAATTGATGTTTTCCTCCAGTTTTAGTATAGGAGGACTGATATTAAAACTGATATCTTTGGAATATCTTGAAGGCAGTTTCTTTCCTAAAAGCATTTGGGGCTACAGAATGAAAATAAAATACTATTTGTATTGCAATAGAACTAATATGCATATATTATTAAAACTGTATCTCAAATGGTGAGCATTAATTTGATTGTATAGTGAAGATTCAACTTATGGAAGCTCCAAATTTGTAGAGAGATAAGAGGGGAGAAAGAGTGATTCTGTGGTGTAGCAAGGTTTAGGGGACAATAAGCTTTTTGGGAAATTAGATGCCTTATCTAATTTGTATTATCACTTGAAATCCATGTGCTACCTGGTGGCCATTCTGGTCCCATAAGGAGTGATGAGACAGATACAGTTTGTACTAAAAAACTCTAATCTTCACTTTTGTGTGTGTGTATCTATGTATGTTTAAAAAATGATGGTATCCGTATTCTTGCTTATTGTTTAATTACCATCTATGAAATACAAATATTGATATAGAACACTTGGAACATAGAAAAAGAAGTATGGTAAAAATATTTTAATTATATCACTTTCTGTGTTTTGCTATCTATCCTAACACTTTTTTGTGTTTACTACATGAAATACAAAAGCTGCAAACTCAACAAGAAGATTTGTGTGCAAACTGCCTTATACAATATTTCCTAAATGTTGAACCACAACTTTATATTCTAAGATGGTCGAGTTCTAAAGAGTTTTGGTTCTGAAAAGAGCAACGATATGCTTCTGGGACTGAAATATATAAAGTTTAGAGAAGGGTGAAAAATTAATTGTGAACACTTGCATAGCACTTACAGTGTGATTACCACTGTTTTAAACACTCTGCATACGTTGCTGTAATTAATTCTATCAATTGCCTAATGGTGTAGGCACATTAATAAAACTGTTATACAGATGGAAAAACTGAGGACCCAGTGGGCTTTAAAAAATTGCATAAGACATACAGTGAATGCACCTTAGAGAGAGGTTTATAAGTCTCAACAGTTTAATGCCAGGCTCTAAACCACTACACTATGGTTGCTCTAAGTTCTGCTCCTTCCTTCTTTCCCTCCCTCCTTACTTCACTCACTCATATACTCACTCATTCATTCTCTTTATTTACCAGGCCATAAAGATTCATTGAAAAAGAGCATCTGTGAAAATGTTCCCATTCATTGACAGATCCAGAAATACAGATTCTAGTAAACCCAGCTATAGAATTAATTATCTAATGCATTATCTAATGCAGTATCTTCACATATGAATAATTGCATTTTACCAGAAATTCCTAATAAAAGATTAAGTTTCTAATATTTTTTTAATTAAATGCCTTGAGCAATCTGATTGTGCATATTTTTGTTAAGAGGATTCTTTTGACTATACTCCCCAAATCAAAGCAAACACTTACCTTCTATAAATCTATTAAGCCCTCTATAATTTTTTGGCTATTATTTTATTCAATCTTCCATTCATTAATTTATTCATTCAGTAAATAGTTTTCAACATCCATTATGTGATATTGCAGGCACATCTCTGGAACACAAAAGTGGGTAAAACTAGATATGTTCTGCGTACTCACATCATTTATGGTATTTGTGGAAGACTGATATTCATCCAATACCTACTGAAATAAGGGTAAAATTCCGATGTGATAAGTACTACAGAAAACGAGAAGGAACTCAAGTTATCAGAATTTTTAAGTGGGGGATTCACATTTGTTTGGAAGATAGAAAAGTGCATCTCTGTACAAGTGACCATTGCAATATCTGAAACATAAATAGGAGTTAACCATCTACCATCTACGTATTGCTGTTTGTATGGTATAAGCTCTTAAAGAAAAACAGGTTGAAATAGTTATCTCAATGTATACACTAATTATCTGGGAGAACTCATCAATAATTTTCCCCCTAAAGCTGAGTCACTGATATTCTATTTAGGAAGTAACTGCCTGGATATTTCAGGGGTCAGTCTACTGAGTCTGAAAGGTTGAAATCTCTCCAGAAGACTTGAGGATAAATATTGAATTTGGGATCTCAGGGCAACTGAGCCTCAGTGATCTTCATGGCCATATAGATGTGTGATAAAAGAGATGACAGTTGTATGAATGTATTTGCCCTTTTATGTTACACTGCTGAAGTTACAGGCATCACAGCTGAATGAAAATGTCAGAATCATAAAGCAAGCCTAGGGGCTGTACCAATTCTCATTACCCAAGTCTTGTAAACCTGGTGTATATCTCACAATATACAGAGTATTAGATACTGTAACAGAGAAGGAGACAAATGCAGTATTTATCAGGGACACTATAATTTTGAGACAAAAGCTTTACTCGTTACACAATGAATAAGTCTTATAAAAATTGACTGTATATTTTACTGAGGCAAGACCATTATAGTTCAGAGAGTCTATTAGTCTTTTTTCTTACAGGTATGACATTTATTTGCAAAACAATTCCCCAAATGCCTTCTGGGTGGCATTTTAAGTTCAAAGAAATAAACTGAAGGCATTTTTCCACTATTAGTCATTAGTCAGGATCTCTTCACATCAAGCCTGTTTTTTGTCTCTCTCCCTCCCTCTCTCTCTTTCTTCCTTCCTTCCTTCCTCCCTCCCTCCCCCTTTCTTTCTTTTTCTTTCTTTCTTTCTTTCTTTCTTTCTTTCTTTCTTTCTTTCTTTCTTTCTTTCTTTCTTTCTTTCATTTCTTTCACATTCATCCCTCAATATAAATTTTACCCTGGCTAAAATGTTTCCCTTATGTTTTGATTTACTCTTAGCAAACTAATTATATTTGCTACTTAGATAAAAATCAAATATGAAACTAGGCAAAATTCTGTCCTAGAGTTCAGAGCTCATTCAAGGGGATCACACAAATTTTCACTTCTGTTCCAAAGCATCTGAAATACAATCCAGTAATCACAATAAGAAAATACTTACTCTAATGTACCAAGTGCAACAAGGTTATCCTCAGTATCTTAATTAAGTGCAATTCTAAGGACTTGACTTTGGAAAATGGACAGCAATCTGAATAGAAAACCTTAATAACTTTACCCCTCTTTTCTTTCAGTCATCCTCAACTGACTGACTATGACTTATTCCTAATGTCTTGGCTTACACACCACTTGCTCAGAGATGTGTTTTCAGCATCCCCAGCCCCCCTCCAGCCCAACCTTCTACATAAGACTTCCCATCTCTGCTTTCACAGCATATTCTACTTCTTTTCTGCAGTATCCATTATACTAATTACCTCCTTGGCATATGTATTTCCTATTAGATTGAAAACTCTGTTAAGGCCTGGACTTTGGCTCATATGTATTCATTGCCCTGTCCTTATACTTAATATAGTACCCCTTGACATAGTAACTAAGTTCTCAATAATGCTTGACTGAATAGATGAGTAAAGGAATGAATGAATAAGTTGATATGGACCCTGGAATAATTCTTAATTCACTGTGGTTTGTCTTCTGCTTTCCAGTCAATTTTTTCTTATCACTTCTTCTAATAATTGATGCCAGGTGTCAGCTTTACTTATGCTTAGGTCTCTCGGTGTTTTGTGGGGTTTTTTTTTTTTTTTTTTTTTTCCCTTTTTGAAAACTGCTTTTTGGAGCTGAAAGATTATTTCTACAAAATTGTATATGAGAGCTGATAGTATATAGAAGTTTCCCTTATATTATGAAAAGGGTCACTGGCTTGAAATAAAGGAATGAGGCAATTTTGGGAATGACCTGTAAGAGGGGTCGGCTAATTATGGACCACTATCCAAATTTAGCCAGACAGCTGCTTTGATTAATGAAGTTTTATTGGAACACAGCCATGCCCATTTGTTTATTTATGGCTGTTATGACTGCTTTCACACTACTATAGCATAGTCGAGTAGTAGCTGCAGAGCCTAAAATGTCTGCTAACTGTTTACAGAAAAAAGTTTCCTGACACCTGATAGAAGCTGAGAGACTGGTTTGTTTCAGCTAGACTTCCAAAAATCCCTGTATTCATACCAGTTAAATTATTTCCCACTTTCCTTCAGAAAAGACTGGCTCCGAGTAATGGAAAAAAATATTGGCCCTTGCTACTCAGATTTCAGATAGTTGAATAAAGCAGCAGGCAGGGACATACTGGGACATTACACAAACTTCCAGAGAGCTAAAAATTACTAGACATTGCAATTGGTATGGTAGAACTGAGTGAAGAATTCTGAAAATCAAATTTAGGATTTTCAGGTAGGCTGTACACAGTTCCAGTAAATATAAAAAGGAGCTCTGTAGTGTGGCAATGAAATATGTATGCCTTCAAGAAATTTGTCAGAATAACCTACTTTCTTTTCTTTACTCAGAATATATGGTCTGGAATGAAGAATACCCAAGAGAGTATAAGCTGGGCATACTACTGAACAACATTTTATCACCAATAAGGTTATTAGGAAGCCTTCTCATGCTTCCTGAACTTACACCCCTTTGGGTGGAATCAGGGAGGAGGAGTGAGAAGTCCATACCTCTCCTCCATCTATGTTTAAGTGTTTTTCTAAACGCTATCAATTTTTCAGACAGACCAGACTCAGAGCTGCTTAAAGAATGATCTAGTATCTTTTCTGTCTGAAAAAGATGCCTGCTGTTGCTTTGTATAGCAACTAAAAGAACCCCAAGACTCCTCATTACAGTGGTCCATCCAATTTTGTAAACTATTTTAAGCTACTTATTTTGTGTTGCTTTGATTACACTTTTCTCATTTTGATAAGTTTGAAGTCTTTTATACATCTGACTTATTTGCACATTACACTGTGGTATAAACAGAGATGTTGTTTGCTGTACAACTTGGGTCTCCTTGTTTAGTCATCTCTGAATATAAAGAGAAGTTGTTCAGTCTATAGTTGTGAACTTTGCCACCTGTGCTTTAAATATAATAACTTATTTTAGAGGATATTTGAAAATAAAATGATCACAATTTGTAGCTCAGGAAGTTCTGATCCTGCTTTCACTGCTTGGTCCATCCTACAATGGCCCCCAAGTGTAGGATAATCTTAGGAATAATTGAATTGCCTTGGTCCATATGGTATGTGCTTGCTTCTCTGATAGTACTGGACGAATTTAGTACTCAGGTGCAAAAAATGGTGGACTTCAAATAGAAACAAAGAAAAGCTCAGGTGCCAAAGGATCATTTTTTTGGTACTTAAATAGAAAACTCCTTTCAAAACAAATTATTATAGACTGAAAAATATAAGAAAGACTTAGAAAATTGATGGGATGGAAGAAAGAGACAAGTTTAATTTAACAAGAAAATACAAGGAAACCTGATGGTCCACAAAATATATAAAAATGTATTTTATACCTATGGGGGAAAATTGTATCCACATGAATGTGAGTATAAATCAGTGAAACAGGAATTCAGGAATGCAGAATATCAGGAGACTTTTAACTTTACTCCCCTAATTCAGGCATGATGCCAGTGAGATAGTATGGGAAAAGAGAAGGTGAAATCGTGATAAAAAGGGAACAAGTACATAGAGGATGAGGCTTCTTGTAGTGTTAGAATGTCTATAAATCAGTATTTAGATATTAAAATATTATATTACTTAAGGACAGATTAGACAGTAAAATCTCTGATACCACAATTATAATAGGCATTTCTCAGGATGCCTTTTGTAAGAGTAATTTGGAAGAATGTATTGTAATTGAAAGTCAGTTGTACACATAATTCAGGGAATCATGAGAGACTAAATATATATAGCTTGCATAGCTGAGACCAAAAGTCTAACTGTGTATTATGAATGAAGTTTAATTTATTTTATTTCATTCTTATTATAGAAGTAATTCCTATTCATTATAGTAAGATGAGAAAATTTTATATATGTATATGTATTAAACTTACTATACAAAAACAATCATTGTTTAAAATATTCTCCATTCTTTTTCAACAGAGCACTAGTGATATAGTAAACATGATCTGTTTCAAAAGCTGAGGAATAAGATGAGGTCACATTTTTTAGGCAATGTTTTGTTGACAGATTACATTCATCCCCCAAAGTGTATAAACTATAAATAAATTAATTTTCACAAAATGAACACACCTGTATAACTACCATCCTGGTCAAGAAAGACTATCTCCAGCACTCTAAAAACCCCTTCATGCCCCTTCACATAAACTACATCCTGACCCAGAGAACTACTCTCCTGAAGCCTACCTTTGTAGATTAACTTCGCTTCCTTGTGAAATGTATGTACCTGAAATCATATAGTAGGCATTTTTGTTTGGTTCCCTTCACTTAACATTGTTTGTGAAATTCATCTATATTGTTGCATGTATGTATGTTTCAGACTTTTTCATTGTTTAAAAGTATTCTATTGTATAATTTAACTTAATTTATTTATTCCTTTGAATGTTGATAATCATTTAGGTGGTTTCCATTTGGGGGTAGTTACAACAGTGTTGCTATAGATATGCTTGTTTATGTCCTTTGGTGCACATATGGATATATTTCTATTGAAAAAGAATTACTGAGTACATATAGTGCATATATTCTCCTTTGGTAGATATTGTCAATCAATTTTCCCAAGTGGTTGTAAAAATTTATACTTCAACCAGTGTAAGAGAGTTCCAGCTGCTCCAAGTCCTTAATAATACTTATTATTGTCAGTTTTTAAAAAATGGCTATTTCTGATGAGAAAGTAGGAGTATGTTATTGTAATTTTAATTTTCATTTTCTTCATGAATATTGCCATATGTTTATTAATTTGAGCACATTTTCCATGTGTTCATTGGAAATTTTATATCACCTTTTTTGTGAAATCCCTGTTATAATCTGTGACATATTTTCATGTTTGAATTTTCCCCATTGATTTGTAGTAGGTCTTTATATATTCATATAATGTCTTTCACACATATGATTTGTCAAGATATATATCTTCCCTCAATGTGGAGGCTGATATCTATTGATAGAAGATTCTTAATTTAAATGAAGTCAAATTTATCCCAGGTTTCCTTTAGAGTTAGTGCCTTTTTTTCCTGTTTAATAACTCTTTGCTTACCCCCAAGGTTTCCTATTGTTAATGCCAAAAACTTATTGTATAAACTTGACCTTTTAGATTTAGATTTGCACTTTTTTTAGGGATTTGTTTTGAATATTATGTGAAGAATAGTTCAAGAGTTATGCTTCCTCTAAGCATTTCTGTAAGACTTGGCACAATTTATTGAAATGATCATACTTGTTGCATAACAGTGTTACATTTGTCATAAGTCAAGTGGTAATATATATTTGAATCTGTCTTTAAACTCTCTAGTACGTGGTAGGTAAAATTTTTTAAAGGCCAGATATTAAGTCAATCATATGTCAGACACTGTGGATCATATGGCAGACATAAACAATATGTAAGTGAATGGTTCTGACCGTGCTCTAATAAAACTTTGTAAAAAGAGACAGCTGATTTACAGGTCACAGTTTGCCAACTACTGTTCTAGTCACCTCCGTTGGTCTATTTATCTATCCTTGCACAAGAACAGCCTTTATTACTCACTGGTATGTATACATACATATACATATAATGTATACAATATATGTTATACAATAGATGATGAATTAGCTCAGTTTCTATTTGATTGAGAATATTTTTATTTAGCCTTCATTATGAAGAATATTTTTGCTGGGTTAGTTTTTTTGTTTGTTTGTTTTGTTTTAGCTATTTAAGGTTGTTATTTCATCTTCTTCTGGTTGTAATCATTTTGGCTTAAAACTCAACTATCAGTGTTTTTGCTTCTTTGATGGTAATGCATTTTTTTCTTTCCTATAATATCCTTCTCTTTGTTTGTTCCTTTCTTTCTTCCTTTTTATTTTTATATTTTTTTATGATATGCTTACATGTGATTTAAATTTTATTTATTCTTCTAGGTAGATCACAGAGCTTCTTTAATCTTTGGCTTAATGTTTTCCATCAGTTTGGAAAAGTCTTGTTCAATATATTTTCAAATATTATTTCTATTTTCTGAACACCAATTACACATATGGTAGAAATTTTTATCTTATCTTATTTAGTTCTGATGTTTATTTCTATATTTGTGTTCTTTTTACTCTCCCTAATTCAGTGCAGATATTTTCTACTGACCTACTAACTAGAATGCTGTTAACTCTTCTATTGATTCCTTAATTTCATTTATGCTGTTTTTTAGTTCTAGTACTTTCATTTAATTCTTCTTTATGGATTCCATTTTTCAAGTATAATTTTTCATCTTTTTAAAAATATACTAATCATAGTGTTCACTGTACATTTATCTTTGTAGCCAGGAATACATCAATACCAGATTAGCACAATGTTTGTTATCCCCAGTATCTGAATAACCTGTAGATCTATTTCTATTTTCTGTTTCCTTCCACCTTGATTTTCAGCTACTTGATCTTAACTCTTGGCATATCTTATGGATTTTAAAATTAAACCCCAGACATTGTGCATAAAAATATATCTAGCCTTTGAATGATGCCAGTTTTACTAAGGGAGGATCTATGTTTCTTTTGGAAAGCAGTTTAATTAGTGGGAAATAACCTTAATCCAGTCAGCAATTGAGATGATTAAAGAGTATTTTCAGGGTTTTTTAAAGGTTTCTTTATTTTGGTTTGCTCTTACTAGTAGGGTGTGGTCCTTCAGTCTTGACTGAAGGTCTAGGTTTGATTACCAGAGCCCATTTTCTTTGGAAGGCCATGAACTCTTTTTTTTTTTTTTAATTTCCTCATCTTAGTGGGACTTCTGAAGTCCCTGATTAATTTTAGCCTCTCATATGTCAATTTCTGTTTAAGTTTTCAGTATCTTGTACACAGTTTAGGAACTGGCAGAATGCCTCGAGGGAAAAAATAGCCCAAAATATTTTTTAAAATCTTATCTTTTAGTGTGGTGCCTGCCTAGGTAACCCTAAACTTCAGTTTTTATCTACCCACCCTTATGAGACTGTGGGAGACACTGAGCTGCAGTTTTCTGCTTGGTCAAAAATTCCTGGATGGGAAAACAGACAATTTGAGACTCACCAAAAGGTATTTCCTTTCTTCCTGGGATCTTAGCCCTTTAGGTCTAGCTGCTTTGTTCTATCTAATGCCTTCAAACAGCTTTTACCTTATTTTCTGTTGTTTGTGTGTACGTGTGTGTGTGTTATCTAGCTTCTCTGTTTCTCTTGGTGGGAATATTGATCTTACAGAAGCTAACCTTTTTAGCCAGAGCTATTCAAACAAAATAGACCCAAGCCTCCATCCTACCTATTACAAAATACGTTCCTCATTTTCAGGCATCCTCCCTCTAATGATACTTTTAGGGATTTTTATGGTGTATCCAAATTGGCAATCTTAGTTACCATCATTTCAAAGAAAGAAGGAAATCCTGTGGGGAGTTGTGAGAATGATTGTTGTTACTATCATGTTAGCACAATTTCACTTGAGGTCCTGAGTTCAACGCTATCTCTGACATCAGGGTACCAATAAGATATATTCTTTATTATAGAATTACCACCAGTAATATTCAAAACATATTTTGGCTTTTTTTTTTTTCCTAATATACAATTTGCAGAATTCTCCTTCTTATATACTGGCTGAAAGAATATAGCATCCCCAAAGTCTGAGAAGTAGAATAGCAAGAATCAAAGAATAAGGATGCCATATATGAAAGTATCATTCATGCTTTACTTAAAAGTAATATAGGAGCAATTGGTCAAGGAGGCTTAGAGAACATCTAAGGATTGGACCTAAGTCTTCTCTAGAAATGTTCCTAGAAGATAGATTCTTGGCTTGTGCAGGTACAATTTTGTGGTGGATCATTCTCTTCCTAATGATGTAGTCTATTCTACTTCCAAAAAGCTCTAGTTATTAAAAAGATATTGACAATGTATTGAACCAAAACCTCCCCTGGTCTGAGTACTGTCTCTTGGGACCACATGAACCAGGTTTAATGTCCTGTAACCTGATACACTTTAGATATTTTAAGACAGTCACATTTCTTACATGTTTATCTCCAGGAGACCACAGTTCTGGCTTCTGAATTGGCACAGTCTCAGGTTTTCACTTGCTGATTTATTCTCTTCTGGAAGTGCTCCACCTTAAACATGCCTTTTTTGCTACTGTGTCCAGAATTGTACTTAATATTCAGGTGTGTTCTGAATAGCCCAGGATATCATAACCCCCACCACCTTTAAAAAAAATTCTCTATACAATGTCATTTACTCATTTTAGAATGTAATTAGCATGTGGATATTATACTATTAAGACATTCTGTCTCTACTACCAGATAAAAAGAATTGAATAGATGTGTCTCCTAAAATACTATATTCTTATTCTGTCTCTTTGTATTTTTTAAATCACGTTATCCTTATTAAATTTTACATTTGAAGAATTATTTTAGTATTTCTGTCCATTAAGGTGTTTTTGGAGCTTCAGTTTCTCATAAACCTTTTAAAAATACATTGCTATGTCCATATAGCCAAGAAGTCCCATTACCTTTTAACATCCTCCCAAAAAACACATTTTTGTGATCGATTTCACTGCAAGTTACTATTCCCAATGCAGCTTGTTGTTATGTGATCCTAATACAAATGGATGAAAAGTGATCTTAGTTTTCAATTTTCTTGTTTCTTTTTAGAAAATAATTTTGCTTTGTATTAAGTCAATAAACATGACTGATTGTAATGACTTAATATATACATAGAATTAGCCTATTTTAGAAATTTGTGATGGTGTTAAAATGGAAACAAACTCATCTTTTAATAATATCTGTTGTCCGTGTAATTCATTGAAGTAATTAGTTCTAACATCTATAATATAAAGATGCTAGTCATTCCATTAGGACATTTATGTAAGAGAAAAATAAATTTTATTTTACCCAAATCACTGTGGTTTTGAATCTCTAGTATGACTAAACATAACTGGTAGGTGGTACAGGAATTTGTTTGCAGAATGATGACCCCTACCAAAGGAGTTCACACCCTAATCCCCGGAACCTATGAATACAGTACCTTATGTGGCAAAAGGAAATTAAGGTTACAAGTGCAATTAATGTTTCCAATCGGCCAAATTTGAAATGGGTAGATTACCCAGGATTATCCAGATGGAGCCAATCTAATCTCATGAGTCCTTAAAAGAGGAAGAGGGTAGAAGAGTTGTTCAGAGAGAAGTAACGTGAGGACTCAGCCCACAACTGTTAGCTTTGCAATGGAGGAAGAGGTCATGGGCCAAGAAATGTGGGCAGCCTGTAGATGCTGGAAAAAGCAAAGAAAACAATTCTCTCTTTTCGTTTCCAGAAGAGGATCCAGACCTGCCATCATACCTTGATCTTAGCCTGGTGAGACCTGTGTCAGATTTCTGAGTTCCAGGACTGTAAGATTATATTTGCGTGAGTGTGTGTGGTGCGTGCGTGTGTGTGTATTTGGCCCTGCCATGCCGCTTGCAGGATCTTTGTTCCCTGACTAGGGATTGAACTGGGGCCCTCATCAGTGAAAGCGTGGAATCCTAACCACTGGACTGCCAGGGAATTCCCTGTGTGTGTGTTTTTAATTAGTTTGTGGTAGTCTGCTATGACACCAAACAGAAAATGAATACACAGTCTCACACCAAATAGCACAAAATTCATTGTCTTTTCTTTTATCTGAAAGTGTGATGAGAATTAACTCTGCAAACATTTACTCCAGGTAGGAAGAAGCTGAGTAGTCAAGCAAAATTCTTTATCACCTTTTAAAATGTCAGTAAGATGTTAATTAATTGTGAAACCAAATGATCTTGGCTGTTTCTGATATTTCTCTAAGCTGTCAGCTGGAAACCAAACCATTGCTTCTGTTGTTATATTATAGGCAAGCTGCACATTGCTTGCCTGCCTTGAAGCCTGTCACCCATGTCTGATACACTCAGATAAAACCTAAATTAAATTACAGAAATCTTAAAAAAATACTAAAAACCTCACTTCAGAGTTTTATTTACTTAATATTTTTGAAGAGACAGTGCAGTATTCACTAACATATCCCAATGCTGCTCTCCGTTCCCTTCTTCCTATCCTTGCTAAGCTGCTCAGATCCAGGATACTATCCGGTAACCCACCGCTCCCCATACAGCCTCTGAGGAGCTCTTGCCTCCCACTCTTAACTGATTTTTTTTCCCCTTCTGGCTCATTGTGTATCACCCTGAGAATATTAGCACACATCTTAAATGTGAGACAAACATTATCTAAGCCACTTCCTCTATTTTTATGTTATTTCCTGAAGAAAAGCTGAATGCTGCTGATACTATACAAAGCCAATGATGCAGTTGTTTAAGAGCAATCAGAAGTCTTTTTGTGCCTCATTCATCACCCAAATTGTCAGCTGAGTTCTAATTGCAGAACCTTACTACTCCTGTGATGTGAATGAGAAAGAACACAGCATGATTCTTAGAATTCGGGTTCAGTTCACTGCCTGGCATGAGAAAAGACAACATTTTATCTGTAAACAGAGAAAGTTCATTGACAGGTTGAATGCGTATGATTTTACTTTCCAGCAAATAAATACTAATAATTTTTATGTAATAAGACAATAACATCTTTTAAACAGAATGTTTTTTTAAGGACCATTTAATTTCTACAACCAAGAGGACAATTTTAGTTTCTCTTACAGAAAAATGCCATAAATTCTGATATTACTGCAAATTACAGGTTAAAATTAATTGATTTTTACATATCTCAAGGAATTCCTTATTTAAAAGAAAGTGGGAAAAACTTACACTACTAAGTGCCATCTCAAATTCTGTAACTCTCTGAAGCTCATGTTTATTTATTATAAAGCGGAATTCCCCTTGGTCAGATAATCATTTTGAGTTTCAGCGAGATGAATGCCCTAAATAGTATTCTGGTTTAAAAGGCTCTGTTTCCCAACTTGAGATAAGAAAAAAAACATAATGCATGTATCCTGGGTTTATGAGTTTCTATAAAACTCATTATTCTTAATATCTGCACATAAACACTATGCCTCTGGATTCCGTGTCTTTGCAACCACACCTCACATCAATATTTCAGCTTGAAATAAAATGTGAACATCTTACAGATGTTTTGTTGGTTTTGGGAAACCATGAAGTGAACTAGCAGTAATATAGCCAACTGCTTTTGCCCAGTCATTAGAGTAATTATAATATTAAATAATTGTCAAATCAATTAACTGATGTTACTAATCTGCCAGATGTAAAGCTGGCTCTAAGAATGTCAACTCTCTGAAGATTTCTTAAAACACAGCTGTTGCATTCTGCTTTAGCTAATTTTATTTCTAAAAATAAAATTTACTTACATTGAATATATGTTCATTACTGAAAAAATTCAAAATATAGAAAGGTATTAGAAGGGAGACTTTTAAAATGATATTAAAATGATATTTGATGTTGAATCTGTAACTAATTTGGGTAATGAGAGTTTACAGAATACGATGTGCAACATTTCTTTTGTCATTTTAGGATTCACAATATATTTTATATATAAGACATTTTTAACAATTCTTGAAAATATCTGCAAATGCCCAAGTGTTTTCTTAAATATGCTCTCCCAATATAACCTTACAAGTTGGTCTCAATGCCTAAGAAATTATTTGATGGAAACTGCTTGTAAATTGAATTCCTAACTTGGATGTCACTAATGAAAATTATCAAATGATATATAAAATAAGTCAATTCTAATGGGATAATGTATGAACAAGATATAGCACAAATTTTGGAAAAATGTAAACCTTAAAAATTTCAGTTCCTTTACTTAGAATTATAGTTGTAGCAGGATGTTAAAATGAAACTTCTGCTGTCTCAGTATTTCAGCTGAGGTCACAAAGACTTGAAGAATGGTTGTTAAATACCCACTAATTTGAAAGTGAGGTACCAGACCAGCTGTGTAGAACTTGCTAAGGGGTAACTCATAAGACAGATGGATAAACACTTGTCTGTGAGCTGCCTCAAGCCAATAGGAAGGGAAGTACGGAGATCAATAAGAGAAAGATCATAAGAAATAGGTTTCTGTAGGAAGAGTTGTACATTTCTCCTTTCTTCTCCATATCTGAAGCCAAGTGAGGAAAGTAAGAAATTGCCTCACAGAGCATGGTCATGCTTACCACCACAAGGGAGACTAATCTGGGGCAAGGAAATGGAGAGACCCTCAGTACTTGACCTTCTTTCCTGGAGTTGGGGGAACAGGCTTGGTGTTGACCCATTCTTGGTGAAGTCTGATGCCAAGAGGCTGGGCTGCCTATAGCTGCCTGACTGGTGGACTCACAGAGAGGGCTTTGGTGGGAGCAAATTCTATTTTCACTGACCATAGGCAGTGGTGCATGAGGCCTCATGGAACTCCCAAAGTTAACTAGCCTTGAATTATTTTGAAAATAGTCCCATCCAAAGGGCTTCCTACCTGAGGAAAGATGATCCTGGCTGTAAGAGGCAGGGGTATACTGTCCAATGCAGAAGGAGTGGGCAAAGGTGGAAAGGGCAAGACTTGCAAACTCCCAGCTGGGGACTACGTTATTACTTTAGGCAATAGTGCTAAGCAAGATCTACAACAAAGATGGGGAGATTTCTGGCCCTCCATAATTCCAAGAAAAGAAAGAGCCAGCACTGTGGCCATCAGCCACACCATTCCAGATTATAACATTCTGGCCATGCCTTCTCTCTTCTTTCTCTGCTCCAACCCTGAGGAGCCAGAGGCAGCAGAGTGAGTGGAGGAGGAGGAGAAGAAGAGTAATACAGTGTCTGGGAAAAAGTTTTCCTCTGCCCTTCTAGGTTACTCTGGCTAGTCTAAGAATTAAACTGACATGAGACAGATTAACAGAAGAAATATCAAACAAATGTTTAATAACATGTATACGTGGGAGAGACCCAGGAAAACTGAATAACTCGCCAAAATGGCCAAAGCCCTCACCTTAAATACCATCTTCAACTAAAGGCAAAAGAGGATGTTGAGGGTAGGGGAGGTTACCAGGAAAAGCACAGTAAACAAGGGTAAGGTTGTTATGCAGATTTAAGTCAAAGCCTTTCCATTGATAATGTTTCTAGAGATTTGGTCATCCTCTTCTTCCTGGTACAGTGGAGGGAGACCCTTACAAAATGAAGATTTACCTTGTAAATATAAATATTTCTCACTAAAGGGCAACTCCTACTTGGTTTTCAGAGTTTCTTCCATGTCTACTGTTTCTTAGGAAATAACCAGCTTAAAATAATTAATATGCCAAAGACACATACTTTGGAGTGGCAAATTTTGCTCTCCTACAGCAGATAAATAGTAAAAAAAAAAAAAAAAAAAAAGAAAAGAAAAGAAACCTTGCCTCTTTCTCTAGTGCTGATTTCTGAGTCTGATCAGTTTCTATCTGGGGTTGCAAAAATCACAGACTTTAATACTTAAGTATGACACTGTTTATTAAACTTGAAAGTGAACAGAAAAGTTATGATAATTTCACAAGCTTTTACCTAGAGACAGGGGAGAATTGGCATAATAAGTTTAATAGGATTGCAGTGAGGGAGGAAAAAACAACACTGCTTTCTATTTGCACCTGGCAGAATCCAGCTCATTCATTAAATTCACTGCATTACATTCATGAAAATTAGGAATATTTGGATAGATAGGAATAACTGCTATCCATTTTCTAATTCAAATAGGAATTTTTATTTTATATTTGTATCCCCCAGAAGAAGACCCTGGGGCAAGGATTAAAATCCAAGTTATTTATTTTGGAGGTGATTCCAAAAAGCATCAGTTGGGGTTAGAAAGTAAGAGAGAGAAAGTAAGACAGCCAAAAAAGTGTTCATTTTCAAGCAAGTTTTACACTGTTGGTTACTAGAGCTTAATCCTGCTGGGAGAACTCTGGGAGCCAGTGTTCTTACATCAACTGCTATCAGTCCCTGCTAGAGAGCTACATCTCTAGCAGTGCCAGTCTGTCATGTAGATGGACAAGAGGTACTACCATCAAGGGCAGGTACTCAGCAAAAATACATGTGCTGGCAAGAGTCTGCACTGTGGTAAAGTAGGCAAGAACATACAAACAGGGCAATGACAAAAATCAAGAATGTGCAATGGATCACATATTAAGATGGGGGATAATACACAGATAGTTCAATATTTTTTACTGGAAAATTTTAAGAATGATTTAAGTTCTGTCTTGGGAAACTTTCTCTGTATGGTGTCTGAAGCAAAGGATATTGAATAACTCCTGTAGTTTTCTATCAGAAATTTATAAAAAGGAGTCATTTTTATTTGTACTAAAGATTTGATTTTTAAGCTTTAAAAATATTTTTCACTAGAAATGTTTTAAAAGAGAAACGTTCCCTTTTGAATAAGAATATAATTTTCTTTGATACTTAAAAACCAGTGGGAGTTAACTCAGGTCTTTCTAACTCTTGTGTATGTGATAAAAATGAGTTAAGCCAATGCACCAAAGTATTATAGAATACTCACTGACACGATTTTTAAACAATTATTTCTGTAACTACCAATTTAAATCGTCTATTTATTAATTGCATATTCAAGATATGAACACATTTAGAAAGCATATTAACATTAAATAATTACATATTTCTATTAGGTGTTATACACTAGGCAGAAGCAATACAGTGGGGAAGATAGACAGGATTCCTGTCCTCTAGTGGTGGAGGCAGATACAATAGTAAGCAAATAATCTAATGTCATACAGTCACGTAATGAATATGCAACAAACTGGAAAAGTGATATAAAAGAAAAATGGAGTGCACTTTGGAATTTTAAACATTATGATAGATTTTATTTTTCTTATAAATTCATATCTTTTAGACTCTCCCACGTACCATGTTAAAATAACAGAATGGGGAGCATACTCTTAAGCTCATGACTCAAAGCATAAAGCATATGCCAACAGAATTAAGCAGTATCAAAAGTCAGACTACCATTTAGAAACAATACCCATAGGCAGCCAGAATGGCTAAAATTTTTAAAATGTAGTGACAACACCAAATATTGTTGAGGATGCAGAGAAAGTGGATCACTCATACATGGCTGGTACAAATGAAAACTGATATAGTCTCACTGGAAGAAGTTTGTCTTTTTTTAAAACTAAACGTGCAATTACCACATGACTCAATAATTTCACTCTAGGGTATTTGTTCCAGAGAAATAAAAACTTAATGTGCACACAAAAGTTTAGACTTAAATGTTTATAGTAGCTTTATTTGTAATAGCCCCAAACTATAATTGGCCCAGGTATCCCTAAATGAATAATGAATTAAACAAATGTGGTGCAGCCATACCACAGAATATTACTCAGCAATAAAAATAATTAAAACAAACAAGCAAAACTACTGATACACATAATAATCTCCAGATAATTATGTTATGTTGAGTGAAAAAAGCCAATTCCCAAAGGTTACATACAGTATGATTTCATTTATACAATGTTCTTAAAATGGCAAAATAATAAAAATGGAAAACAAATTAGTGTTTGCCAGGGATTAAAGAGAGGGTA
This sequence comes from Balaenoptera ricei, assembly GCF_028023285.1. NCBI lineage: Eukaryota > Metazoa > Chordata > Mammalia > Artiodactyla > Balaenopteridae > Balaenoptera > Balaenoptera ricei. Next base: position 52,176,938 of record NC_082655.1, read on the forward strand.
GAGGTGGGAGAGAAGTGAATGTGACTATAAAATAGTAACATAAGGTATTGTTGTGATGATGATGTTTTGTATCTTGGCTGTATCAATATCAGTCTCCTAGTTGTGATACTGTACTATAGTAGTGCAAGATGTTACCATTGGGGAAAACTGGGTAGAGGGTACAGGGGATCTCTCTGTATTATTTCTTATAATAGCATGTGAATCTATAATTATCTAAAAATTATCTTAAAAATTATTCAATTTAAAAAATGACAGTGGCTTTTAAATAAAATCATAAGAGGATATTTTTGTCTTGGTGGCAGGCAAGATTTTTTTTTCTTCATATAGTTTACAAAAAGCAATAATCCTACCAGAAAAAAGATAAATTAAACATCAAAATTAATACCTTCTGTTGATTAAAATATGCTGTTAGAAAATCAATGAGCAGGCCACAAAAATATTTTGAAAAATATTGAAAAAACATATCAAGGTACTAATATCCAGGATCTATATCTATACCTATGACTATACCTAATTTCTACTTCTCATTAATAATAAAAAATGTATAAATGAAGCAAAAAAAGATGGAAAAGGATTTGGACAGAAACTTTACAGAAGAAGATTTATGGATATCTGAAATAAACACAAAAGTCTTCAACCTCATTTACTTATCTGGCAAATGAAAAGGTGAAATGCCCTCTCAATCCCTACATATTGGGCCATGAGAATAAATGCATATATTGACAAGAAGACTTGTATAAGAATGTTCATGGCAGTTTAATCTCTAATAGCTGTAATGAAAATCCACCTAGGTATTCGTCGGAAAAACAATGTAAAAACTAGCTTTGGTATATCCATATAACATAATATTTCTTAGCCAAAAAAACAGAAAAAAGTATGACATACTGATATAAGCAACAACATGAATGAATCTAGAAGATATTATGCTGAGTAAATCATGCCTCACACAAAATAAATTATACTCTGTAATTCCATTTTTATGATATCCTGGAACAGGCAAAATTATCCTGGGAAATAATCAGAACATCCATTTCTGTGTGTGAAGGCAGAAATTTATTGGGAAGGGGGAGAGAGAATTGTTGGAGATGAAGTTAATGTTCTGTATCTACAAAAGTTTTTACTAAGAGAATATAAACATACATTTTACTCTATTTTGATTTTACATAAAAAAAATCATAAACAAATACAGTATCTATTAATGACATAAATGTTTAAGTATTTAGGGAAGAATGTTCTATTGTTTGTAATTTAAATGGATTAAAAAAACTGATTAATAAATGGATATAAAAAGAATAGTTTGATAGATACAAAACACAGCGAGTATAATAAAATCAAGTTGGTGAGTGTAAGGTCTTTATAAGATTCTTTCAATTTTGCTTTTTGTTTGATTGAATACAGTTTTTAAGTAAACAGTATTTTTTTAAATTAAACTTTATACCAATATTGAAGGACCAAGTGACTCTACCTCTTTTTCACAGTTTCTAACCTCAAGATTACAATTTCTAGAGATCCTTAGTATTTTCTTTGCATAGTGACTAGTTGTTCATTGCTTGACAACATCACTTTGTTGATTTCATCACTTCACCATTTCATCATCGCTTTGTTTCTTAGTGTATTATATAATGTTCATCATATAGTATTTCTTTAGTAAGTTTTATATTTGAAATTGAAGTAAAACAGAATCATTCACTTTTATTAACTGCCCATACCTTCCCCAACTTCACATTCTATACACATTCCTATAGTACACAGTATTCTGAATATGGAAACATTGGTTAGAACACTTTTTAAACAAATTAATTAATTAATTTTTAAAAACATCTTTATTAGAGTATAATTGCTTTATAATAGTGTGTTAGTTTATGCTTTATAACAAAGTGAATCAGTTATACATATACATATGTCCCCATATCTCTTCCCTCTTGCATCTCCCTCCCTGCCACCCTCCCTATCCCACCCTTCTAGGTGGTCACTAAGCACCAAGCTGATCTCCCGCTGCTATGCAGCTGCTTCCCACTAGCTATCTATTTTACGGTTGGTAGTGTATATATGTCCATGCCACTCTCTCACTTTGTCCCAGCTTACCCTTCCCCTTCCCCATATCCTCAAGTCCATTCTTTAGTAGGTCTGCATCTTTATTCGCATCTTACCCCTAGGTTTTTCTGACCATTATTTTTTCTTTCTTTTCTTTTTCTTTTTTTTTTAGATTCCATATATATGTGTTAGCATATGGTATTTGTTTTTCTCTTTCTGACTTACTTCACTCTGTATGACAGACTCTAGGTCCATCCACCTCACTATAAATAACTCAATTTCATTTCTTTTTCTGGCTGGGTAATATTCCATTGCATATATGTGCTACATCTTCTTTATCCATTCATCTGTTGATGGACACTTAGGTTGCTTTCATGCCCTGGCTATTGTAAATAGAGCTGCAATGAACATTGTGGTGCGTGACTCTTTTTGAAGTATGGTTTTCTCAGGGTATATGCCCAGTAGTGGGATTGCTGGGTCTATGGTACTTCTATTTTTAGTTTTTTAAGGAACCTCCATACTGTTCTCCATAGTGGCTGTATCAATTTACATTCCCACCAACAGTGCAAGAGAGTCCCCTTTTCTCCACACCCTCTCCAGCATTTATTGTTCGTTGATTTTTTGATGATGGCCATTCTGACTGGTGCGAGGTGATATCTCATTGTAGTTTTGATTTGCATTTCTCTAATGATTAATGATGTTGAGCATTCTTTCATGTGTTTGTTGGCAATCTGTATATCTTCTTTGGAGAAATGTCTATTTAGGTCTTCTGCCCATTTCTGGACTGGGTTGTTTGTTTTTTTGATATTGAGCTGCATGAGCTGCTTATATGTTTTGGAGATTAATCCTTTGCCAATTGCTTCATTTGCAAATATTTTCTCCCATTCTGAGGGTTGTCTTTTGGTCTTGTTTATGGTTTCCTTGCTGTGCAAAAGCTTATAAGTTTCATTAGATCCCATTTGTTTATTTTTGTTTTTATTTCCATTTCTCTAGGAGGTGGGTCAAAAAGGATCTTGCTGTGATTTATGTCATAGAGTGTTCTGCCTATGTTTTCCTCTAAGAGTTTGATAGTGTCTGGCCTTACATTTAGGTTTTTAATCCATTTTCAGTTTATTTTTGTGTACGGTGTTAAGGAGTGTTTTAATTGCATTCTTTTACATGTAGCTGTCCAGTTTTCCCAGCACCAATTATTGAAGAGGCTGCCTTTTCTCCACTGTATATGCTTGCCTCCTATATCAAAGATAAGGTGACCATATGTGCATGGGTTTATCTCTGGGCTTTCTATCCTGTTCCATTGATCTACATTTCTGGTTTTGTGCCAGTACCATACTGTCTTGATTACTGTAGCTTTATAGTATACTCTGAAGTCAGGGAGCCTGATTCCTCCAGCTCCATTTTTGTTTCTCAAGATTGCTTTGGCTATTCGGTGTCTTTTGTGTTTCCACACAAATTGTGAAATTTTTTGTTCTAGTTCTGTGAAAAATGCCAGTGGTAGTTTGATAAGGATTGCATTGAATCTGTAGATTGCTTTGGGTAGTAGAGTCATTTTCACAATGTTGATTCTTCCAATCCAAGAACATGGTATATCTCTCCATCTGTCTGTAGTATATTTACTTACTTTCATCAGTGTCTTATAATTTTCTGCATACAGGTCTTTTGTCTCCTTAGGTAGGTTTATTCCTAGATATTTTATTCTTTTTGTTGCAATGGTAAACGGGAGTGTTTCCTTAATTTCACTTTCAGATTTTTCATCATTAGTGTATAGGAATGCAAGAGATTTCTGTGCATTAATTTTGTATCCTGCTACTTTACCAAATCCATTGATTAGCTCTAGTAGTTTTCTGGTAGCATGGTTAGAACACTTTTACATATTTCAGCGTAATGTGTTTTATAATTAATTCAGTTAAATGGTTGAGTCATGAATCTCTTAATAAATAATTAAATTTTATCTTTCAGCCACAGGAGGGAAGTATGTAACACTAATTATACTTACACAATTATGTGTATTGTCACATTTAAAATTTTGAAGTTCTTGTAAGATCTTTCTGAGGATAATGCTAAACAAAAAGAAGTAATAAACATCTTTTATTCATTAATTTAAACATGCATGCAACCAGTATTTACTGAATACTTAACACTACTCATCCGAGGCACCTTGCTGATACTTGACTAAGATAAGTCTTATTTCATAATTATCTAATGTGCCATTAAGGTTAATATAATATTCAAAATAGAATTTGATTTCCTGTATATAAAACACAGAACTCAATAGGAAAAATGAGAGCCATTTTCCACTTGGACAGTTGATGTACTAAACCATGTACATTTAGGTCCTTTCTCTTAAAATGTGTATTACTCTTAGTTTGTAACCCCTCTAAGCAAAAGATTCATCTAATTCTTCCAGTTGGCAGTGTCCAACATGTTTTCTGTCTCAACAAATCTCAAATTACAAGTTGTTATGTTGTTGTCTACAGGATTCTGCCTATTATTGTGTGGGATCCATAAGGCATTAAATAACTTCATTTTTCATAAAGATGAAAATATGATCAAATTTTATATAAAAATTATGCAGAGGTTTTACTTACACTGTGGTTTAATTTTTCTTGCTTTATTAAAAGCTAATAATGTATGTATGAGGCAAAATGCCTCTCACTCCCCAACCTAATTCTCAGCAAACCCACCACAGTTCAAAAGGCAATTCAAGTTGACACATGGTTATTCTAATAAAGTCATAATATGCAATGTTCAGTATCCTGATACCTCTCTTTCTCCTTCACTCATGGGGTTGATTGGAACCATGGTTTCATGAATTTACAGGTACATAGTTAAGAGTTTAATCATAATAGAATGTATTGGCTGCAGTTTATTTCAGAAATAATTCTTCTAGTTTCATTGGATACATTATACTCAAGCCCAACCCAATAATGCCTAATTACTGCTACAGGCTTCAGAGTATCAGTATGTGGTATTCAACATCCATAAATCTGGAAGATAAAGTGAAGTGAATCTTTTCGCCAATCTAAAATCTTCAGGCCTTACCAGTCTTTTGTATAAATGATGTCTTAGCATTTGTGCTAGTTTAGCTGGTTAAGCCCTCACTTGTGATTATAGTACCCTCATTCCCCTTGCAAACTCCCTCTGTGCCATGTTAATGATATTCTCCAGAGCTATCTCATATGTGCTCAAAGATCTTATGGTGGTGATTGTCATCTTTTAAGAAATAAGTATTTTTATGTTGAAATTTTATTTAGAATTACAAATTCACAAAACATATTAAAAAAAATGGATTCCTTGAAAAGTTTAAATCTTTAATCAAAAAAAAAAAACAAAAACAAAAAACAAACAAACAAAAAAACCCTCTTGGACCCCCAGGCTTCTTCAAAGCAATTTAAAAACCACTTCTGTGATATCTTGGAAAGTTTATAGTTCAAGAATCAGTGTTTATGAAGCTATGCTTGGCACAGTTGCTAAGATTTCTCAGTGAATTTCAAGACAAGAATAATGCTCTTTCCCTACTGGTAAGTTTATTTAATTAATTCATTACTTTATTCATTCAGTTAACATTACTGTGCTTGTATTACTCCCCATGCTTTGCCCTAGCATTTCTATTTTATTATGTCTGGCAATGATTTAGTATCCCTTCTTCACATCTAAACCAAGACTTAAGAACAAACAAAATTTTCTTATTTTTTACTCACAAAACTTATAACTTCCAGACTTTTTTTGAAAGAATGAAATAATGACATTACTGTTGAGTTGTTTGTATTGTTAGAGTTGATGCAAAGCACTGAGTGTCAGAACACGCTCTTTCAAACTTGATGAGGTATTAGAAAATGAATTTTACTGTCTGAAAATTTTCCAATGATTTAAATTCTAAACTCAAAACATGTATCATCATCATAGGATTTCTTACTCATGAACTATTATTTATTCTGGTTGATCTGAAGTTAGATTTCCTAAGAGCACCACCCGTCCATTACATACATACCCAGTCTGGGCTTATTTGTATAGGCAAAACTTTTGTTGATTTGATTTTAGTTAGTTCCACATGTATCAATAAACCCCTAAAACCAGCATGTTATTATTTTTCCTTACTTGTACCTGTAGGACTTGATTCCTGGGGATTCTCCATAAACACAGTCTGCTTTTATTTCTTTACTTTCTTTCAAAAATGTGTCTAGAATACATGATATAGGTGGAGATGTGTCTGAGGTAGAGAGGCAGTGTCCAGGAATGTCTTGAAATTCCTAGAGTTCCAATGAAAACATTTTTAAAATCCCTTTCTAAGGATAACATATTGTATTATTTTACCTCCCACTACTTCAAAGAGTAAAGACACACTTTATTTTCCTTTTTCTGGCCCCAACTCTTCATAGCATTAATACTTTCCCATTTGTTCTATTTATCTATACAGTTGGATAAATATCTATTTATCAAATCCTCCATTTAAAAAGTTTCAGGTTATTTATGAGCTTCCATATCTTTTCATATTTAATAAGGAATATAATAATAAATGTTGAGAATTTAGTTTCTTCTCAATATGAAAATGTCTCTATTCCTCAGATAATTAACATATTATTCTCTGGACCATTTCTTGGTTCCATTCAGTTTTGTTGTTGTTATTAACACATTTCCACCATAATACAGGATCTGATGCAGTCTAACTGTACGCTTTAGGAAACACTGTTAAGTCAACCTTAGTAGAAAAAAGAAATAACATAAACATACACAATTTCTAAAACCTTCATGAAAGTACCAGTGTTAACCAGATGTTCCTTTCTTTCCATGCTGCATTTATAACATACATTTGCAGATACTAATAAGATCTGCAGAAAAGACCTAGAGGAGTTCAGCACATGTGCTTTGGCATCTGAACAACTAGTGGACATCTTGGTTCTTGGGGAGATTATTCAACCTTTCCAGGCCTCAGTTTCCACCCTCATTTTTTTTTTTTGATGAGGGTGTTAAATAAGCTCAATGCACTCTAATCTTCAATCAGAGACAGATTCACCTGAAGCTTTTGGAGCTTAAGCCTCTGGGATTTTTACTCAGAAGTGCCCAATCCCCAGATACGGGCCTTCTGTATATGATTTCTCATGTCAAGTTGTGTTGGACTGACCATGGTTATATTATTTTTGGAACTTTGTTTTCTTTAAAAGGGCCCCTGATTTTATAACTTTCAGCCCCCCAAAAAATCTAGGTCTGTCCTTTCATGAAATAATTATTCAGTAAACATTATTGTTATTTGCTATTAAAAAACTCATCCAAAATAATGTGTTTTCTTCCTTTCTTTTTCCCCCTTCCTCCCTTCCTTCCTGTATAGATCTTTATGATCTAATTTTATAGCCCTTACTGGCTAACTTCCATCATAGGCCATGAGACTCAACTTTTCTACTTTCCTCTCAAAGAACATGGATTGTGAGGATGAAAATCAGGCAGCATTTTTATGATCAGTAAGATATTGAGAATGTTCAATTTCAAATTTTGATTACAGTATGGTTTCAACTCTGTAAAGACAGTTGAACTGACTCAGCCAGCTTTTGCTTTCCCTGATCAAGATTGCTTAACTTTCTCTTTGAATGACAAATGAGGAGAAAGAATTGATAAATGAATTGGTCTGGATTCATATCCTGCAAGAACTTTCAACACCCCTTCCTTACCCTTCATGTTAAAGAGGATATCCATTCCTCAACTTTCTATGCTCATACATAGAACAATTTAAAATAAGTAAATGCAGATCTTTTAGGGCCTGAATTGAGCTAGAGGAACTAGAGAGACCACACTAGATTTTGAAATTATGACAACACACTTAAAAAAATTAAAAACAGAAAAAAGGAAGGAAGCAATAATTATGATATAATCATGATTATTTTGCTTTAGAATGTATACAAATTTATTAATAAATATCACATGATCACACGGTTGCTCTTTATCCCTGACCTCACATATAATTAGAAGACAAAACTCTCACTTATTGTAGCAACTATACAGCTTTCTCTGTTGCAAGAGTTAGAATCATAATCCCTCCACTTACTAGCCATATAATGTAACCCTACTTAAAACTACCCAGACTCCAATTTCCTCATGTGAAAAACAGTAATGATAACATTACTTACACATTCTAGACTTTTAAAAAAATATTAAATGAGATAATACATAAAAATGCTTAGTTCAGTGTCTGGTACCATAGACTAAATTATTAATAAATGTATGTATATGGCCCTCAAATTATATATATTATATAAAATTATAATATATAATATTATATATATATATAATTTTAATCTTGCTCTCTATTACATTGCGTGACTCACTAAAGAAATGTTCCATGACATATATTGTCACAACAAAATAAACGATATACACATAGATGAAAATTTAGTAGTACACATCTGAAGAATTCTCACATAATGGTTAAAATAGCCATGCAGATTTAGGGTTTTGGCTAAAATAATAATAATCCACACTGTCACATCAACATTTATCTGTAGGATCTATGCTCAGATGACTATGTAAATGTATTGGTGTATGTTTTCACCAATGATTTTATATGCCACCTATTTTATTGCTTTGATCCAGCTGGAGGCATAATGAAGTGTTTTAGCCCCTATCTGCTTTAACTCTGGAATACTTAGAAATGTTTCTGCTGTTACCTATGTATGAAGAAAATCAAAACTAGTAATGTTTCTGCTGTTACCCATGTATGAAGAAAATCAAAACTTCTCGTTAATGATGTATAATTACTTTGAGGGAGGGCTGAGTTCAGAGGAAAATGTTTACTTTCATAAACTCTTGCTATAGTCATGCAGTGGCGTTGTTCATCCGTACTCCACCCTGGCTAAGGATCTATTATATCATCAGCATCTAAGAATCCAGCCTCAGTGGAGGTACCGACATAACTGTCTAAACAGGGCACAAGCCAAAGTTGAACTTATCTTTGAAAACATTCAATGTTATAGGTAAAAGAATAAGCCGAATTTATGATATGTTTATGTCAGTGATTCTATGAAGGCCCAATCATAGTGTTAACCTAGCAAATTCCTTTGATGGAATGTTTATGAGTATTTTTAAACTTAAGCATTGATTAAATAAAACTTTCTCTCCTCTGGAAATACAGAGAAATTTTCTTCAGAAAAAATAAATATATAAAAGAGGTTTTGCTTTAAAATAAACCTTAAGTTTGAACAGTTTGAATAAGGATCATTTCTATTTAACATTTTTAATGAAATTAATAGACAGTTAATCCATCTTTCATAAAGTATATTTTTAAGTCTAAAAAATTGTCTCCAGTTTTCAATCTAGCATTTCACGTAAGTCAATACAAAGTCAACATTTTGAAGTTAGATGAAAATGAAGCTGTATAAAAATAAAGACAGGCATCCAAGAATTGATGTAAAGTGTATTAGAATAAATCTTTTTTATCTGTTCAGAGAACCCCAAGGTAATGGCTTACTCCCCAACCTGATCTTAATATTTCGGTCAAAGAGCTATTTTGGCTGAACCACAGGCCCTTATCTCAGCTTTCCAGACGGGCCCTATAGGTGCTTCTTTGACCTTAGAAAGGATAATTGCCTAACACTTGAGGGAGGATGGCGCATGTGGCAACAAGAAGCTGAAAAGAATAATTTAAGAAGGAATAATAGGATCTGGATTTTAATAATTCATAAGATTTCTTAACAGGCAAGATTCTAATTACATCTTTATCAGCTGTCCCTTTCAAATTCGAGCACCTCACAACAATAAATAGCCTAACATTTTTAATGCCAACATACCATGGACACATTATTGAATGTATTTCATGCTCTTCATGCTAAAATTATGTGAGCCAAAATGGATCCTCAGATGTTACGGGATAACATTAAGAAAGAAGCTTTTTTGGCAGTGAGTTTTTAATAAAAGCAAATGATTGAATTAGATTTTCATGTCTATTCTATTAGATATTAAAAAAGACCTACAAAGCAAAATTAAACAATTATGCTATGAACTAGATCATCCACAAACTATGCTCCCCAAAAATCTGCATTGTAAACGTATTTAGTCAAAAAATCTTCTTCCATTTTGATTGTTACTCTGGAAATACAGATTATATTTGAAGTATATGTATGAGATTTACTCCATTTTCTTTTATCCATACCTTGGAGAAAGACCTGAGGTATTATAACTGCTAACACCTCGAATTATGCATTGGTATGTTAGAGCTGGGTCTATATTTTATTCACCTCTCCAATTTTATGGGATATGGTATATATACTCAATCAATATATTTTACTGGATAACTAGAACTGAAATCCTTGTCCCAAAACAAACTTCCAAAATTATCCTAGATTATTTATTCCTCATTATGCTAAAACACTTGGAATGAAATCAATCTACTGATTGCCCGGTCTGCATAATACCAAATTGATATAAATGCTGCTATATAAATGCCATCAAAGTAACTAATTATTTTGGCTTCACTAGATGCTTTGGGGAAAGATTCTGAAATTAGACCTTTTTTCTTTCAAGGTTGTGTGTATATGAGCATTGGGTTATTTGTGGTGTAACCAAACAATCATGAATGAATGTCTCAGTACTGTTTCTTTTCCTTTTACTTGGTGTACTCTTAGCCCTTTTAATTTAGTTTCATGTAAGTCATCAGACAGGGCTTGTTGGTATGCATAAGAAATTGTATATTTTAGGAATATTTTGGCTAGAAGAGGTAAAAAACTCAGTTCAAATTTTCTTGAACAATATCATCATCATCATTATTCATCTCACTGAAGAAGAAAGCCAGAATTAAGGCAGGCTGTTGCCATGGTCTAATCTGAAATTTATTAATATCATTGAGAATCCAGATGTTTTTCCTCCTCTCTCTACTCTGTCACCCTTAATGTGTTAAATACTTGCCCTTCAATATTCCTTCTTCTAAGAGTTATAAAGTAGCTACAGCAGTTCTAGATATCACTTCCCAGGACAGCAATCTCCAGAAGAAGAAGACAGTTTTTCTTTCAGTTTTTTTTGAAGATAAAGAAGTGTACCTACAAAGACCCCAAGAAAAATTCTCCTCCTGTCTCTTTGGCCACAACTGGAGTCCACACCCAATTCTAAACAAGTCATAGGTAAAGGGAAATAGAACTGGCATGAGTGGCCTAGATGGATTAAGATCTCTCCTGTGTATTTGGGAGCTGCCAATCCCCATGAAACCACGGCTCCATGATGAGCGGATGGTAATAGGAAGCAGAAATGAGAAATGATTCATAGGCAAAATATGATGTTAATAAAAAGATGTAGATATTTTCAACTCTTTTTAATAAAGAGCTTCTTCAACTAACTCATTTACTTAGATTTATTTTGAGGTCATTCCTACATCTACATCCTGTGAGACATTAAGTTTTGAAAAATTTAATTATAAATAATGGTAATCTCTATTTGAAAGTACTACAGTTACAGATATATTAATGTTTTGTCATCTTTCAAGCATTTGGTTAAAATTTTGCATTTGTCTTAAGAATTTACTTTGGTCCTATCTAAATCTTGAAATTCCATCTCCCTTCAGTTACTTTTATTACTCACTTAATATTATCTAAAACCATTTATATAGTGACTTCAATCTACACTCCTCTAGAAGACTGATATATTATTAACTGAACAAAGATGTTTCATTATTACAAGTAAACACACGATTGGTTTTTAAAATGTCAGGAAAATGGGTAGGAAGTTATTAATTTTAATAATGTTTTTATTTTTCAAACACAGTGTCTGTTATAATGCAAAATAATTGAACAAACTCTGAGATAATAGCTTGTACTTAGCTTACTTTTTTCATGATCAAGTGTGTTTATGTTTGTAATTTCATGTGATACTTATATATTTCAAGCTTGCATCATTGTAATTTATCCACCTTTCTTTGTTTTCCACAAAAGGCAATAAATAGATAACTGAGCCATTTAGAGAACTACGTAGCTAAAGCAAAGATAGTCCCTTGTATCGAGTTCTGCTCCCTCAAAAGACCTCAGAACACAATCAAACAAATCAAAACCAAGGGGTAAATAAAAGTATAAAAATGTAACTTATTATACACCATTAGTGATAATAGTAGTATATTATTACTTAGTTTGGGTTCTGGGATTTCTATTATGGCAAATAGAAATATTTCCTTAAGGCAATGTCCAGTTCACTCAGTTAACAACATTTGAAATTCTATACACATTTATATTGCCACTCTTGAAATGTTAACGCAGGAGAAAAGTAAAGCAGTTTCTTATGAATTATAGTAATGAAACAACCTTTTCCAGTATAGGCAGACTAAAAGGAAAACAGAAGAAGAAAAAAACACAAATAATTATTAAAAGTAGGATTTTATTTGATATTTATATATTAAAAAAAATCTAAAATGTTACAAAGAAGAGATTTTGTTCATTATTGCTCAAACAATTGCCTAGACTATTTATACTAAGTGAAGAGCTAGAGGAAAAATGATGCTTTATATGCAATCTTGTGGCTTTGTCTCACTAACTGGGCTCAGAATTCTTTATGTTCAGCCCATACAGAGACAGATTCCCTGAGGACTTTTGCTGCATTAACAGTAGTCCTGCCACTGGTACTAACAAAGTAATGATGTGTGAGATACGGAGGTGACCCAAACACTCACCAGATTTTCTGGTGCTTCTCTATGTCCTACATTCAAAGGAAAGAGCATTTTGGAGCAGAGCTATTTTCAGTATTGCCTACTGCAATCACTATTGCTATTTAGTGTCATTGGAGGAGAGCTGGTGTAAGACCCAGAAGTTGAAATGAAAGTAATTACTTCCCTGAAAAATTGTGTACTTTTGCCCTCAAAGGAAGATATCTACCCCACCCGTCTTTCTGTTGGAAGGCTTATATTTCAAGGCCATTTCTTTTTCATTCATTTGTTAATAATGAGTACTTGAAATGAGATTTTAAAATATGGCAATAAAACAATTTTTTTTTTTCCTTTCGGATTTCTCACCTGTGCTGACTGATTCACAGAGACTGACTCTTGATGGAAGCCCTGTTTTCTGTTTGGGTTCTGCATTCTTTCTCCTTTCCTGAAAGCTCCTCTATGGATGATTTTCCTTTGCCTTTTTACTTCCCTGTCTCATGTTGGTAGATATGAGATACCAGAAAAATAGAAACTTGGGAAAAAGTATCAGAATATTGACTCATTGTAATTGCAGAAAATCTTAAGAAAGAAAAAAAATAAGTGCATTTGAAAATCTGAAGTTTCTTACAATAAATGGGCTTATTGTTTCTATACTTGGATTGGATTTTTAGAAGCACAGAAGGCAAAATATTTACAAAAGATGTTGACATAGTCACAAAAGAATAAAAACAATAATAAAAATCTATTTTAAAAATAACAATAAAAGAATAAAAATAAAGTGGATTAAATGCAAACCCACATCAAAACATTCCAAATGACCAAGAGAATCAAAATACATTTTGGAGGTAATTGAAGTCTGCGATGTTTTGTCAATTATCTTGACACTGATATATAAAAACATGATTCTAGATTATTTGAAAAATTTACTTTGTTCTCCAGTTTTCTTTGAAGTTATGATTATAGATGAAATTGATGCATGGATCAAGTGCTCTATCCATTTTAATGAAAGTAAAATTATTATACTCATGTATAAAATAGCCGCATATCACTAAAATAGGACTCAAAGGGAGAAAAGGAGTTAAACTGCAACCTTGGCATGAAAAGGGGCACTGTTATAGTGTTATGGTTCTTCCATTTCTATTCTTCCACCTTCTACTTATTTCCATCCACACTTTCACCTTCCAATGCATTGGATAAATGAGAAGACCTGTGGGTGGAAATAGAAGCAAAATATTTACAATCATTTAGAATGAAATGGATTAAAAAATACCCCTGGCATTTCAAAACTTTTTCTCTTGCTTTTCTACCCCCAAGCAGAAAATGTGAGTTCTCTTTGAGAATAAAGAAAATATTGTTCCCTTACTTTCAATATTATCCATAATTTGAATAAATTTTCTTTATATATTGACAGATATTTGCTGTGTGGAGAAAATGATCAGTACCTATTAGTTGAGCTAGTGAAATTGATATCTCAAACCCTCAGTAAAGTTGCTTAAATATTTCCCTAATTTTCCTTCAAATTTTAGTATTTGAGGGAGTCCCATAAATACCACTTCTATTTCCTGCCTGAGTTCTGAATCAAATATGAGACAATACAAGATAGTCATTAGATAAAAAAGACAAATATTTCCCTTGCTTCTTATTAAGACTGGGTAACAGGGCACAGCTAAGTGTGACAGCTAGACCAGGTTTACTAACACTTTGTGCCCCACTGTTGACCTTGGAATTACCTACCTGAAAAGGAGTTTGAGTTGTTGGAACATTATCTAGTCTTTATTTTTCACTGGTTGATGTGGACAAGGAATGAAGGATCAGTCTCCTAAGGCTTAAGTCATTAGGTAGATTTATTTCATCCAAATGAGAAAAATGGATCAATGGTGGTTGCTTAATCCATCTATTTTTGGGGAGATGGAGCAGGAGTGTTCAGAGAACACTGTACATCATGAAAACTGGAGAGAGGAGTGATAAACCAATTTCTAGTAACCTTCTTGAGATATTACAAGAAAACAAGTTCCACTCCAAGCTGGCATGTTTAAAAGCAGAGAGACAAGAGGAAAATAACCATATAAGTTTTTAAGGGACATGTCTGCCTAGGGCAAGTAATGTGCAACTATTAAGGGCTGTGCACCTTACTTACCTGCAGAAGATAGATTCTTTACCAGATCCTAAAATTAATGAGTAAGATAGGAAATAGTAGGATCTTGAATTAGGAAAGGAGACTACAGAAACTCCTACATAAATCGGGAATCAATTTCCACTCCAAAGTGCTTTCTGCTATGACTACACCACACCTGGGAGGGGATGAAGTGGCAAATAGTTTTAATGCATATTTTTCATTTTCTTTACTTTATATGTCAAGTGTTTTCAGGATTTCTATATTTGTATTATAGCTCACTAGTTGCAGTATGTATAAGAAGCAGGATCTGGAATTGCCCAAGATTGAATAGTATAAAATAAAATAAAATAAAATAAAACAAAACAAAACAAAATAAAATTAATGTCAGAAAATCTGGGCTATTAGATCACTGATCCGCAAGTATTTAAGCTTGGAATGAGTTTGGGGTGTCTCTTTTTGGAAGAGTGATACACACTGCATCAAGTTGGGTGAGAATATTTTTGGAAATGTTGTAGAAGAGTTTGTACCAGTTTGTGTGTAAGTGTGTGTTTGCTGGGAAGTCAAGCAATGGACTAGAGTAGACTCTTATTTACATTTGTTTGCCGTCCACCTCATCTTCTAAAACAGTACAACCCCTCTTCAGTAAATTGTGCTTTCCCTCACTGTATCCTCATGGTCCTTTTGCCACTTCCGTCACAGAGGGCTGGTTTTGAAATGGTGACTTGAACCAAAGTGGTCTATTGAGAATACTCTCTAATCTCCAAGCCTTAGTTAATGAATCCCTTAGCCAATCCTTGCAAAATCTGCTTTGACCTCAAAACTCTTTAAAGTTTGATTTTAATCTAGACTGTAGTTTAATTTTAATGTATTTTGTTATTGCAGAGTAATTTAGTAGAATAAAAAACACTTCGTATACATAAACACTATGTATTTACCAAAAACATTGATTTGAAGACTTGCTTTGGCCAGGATTTTTCATTCTTTTATTGTGGCTAAATAGAGAAAACTATGTGACAAGAAAATCGATCTTAAATTACAACAGACATCTAAACATTTTACATGTCAATAATTCATTAATATAGTATGAAAGCTCTCCCAAAATTGACAAAATTGAAATTATCTAAAGTACGATGATAGGTTAGATATTTTAGGTAGTGTACAACAAGAACAATTTTAAGATGAGGCTAGAAAGCAAAATAACTCGTCTGTTTCTACGCAAAGAACAATTTTTTTAAAAAAACAGTAAATGTACTTTAAAAATAAAGAAAATTTTCGATCATTATAAACAAACTGGCTACTAAAGAATATGTATTAAACTAAATTCAGAGTGCTATTATTATTTTTATTTAGTGCAGAAATGGAACAAGAGCATAAATTGGAAAACAATGAGTTTTTGGTATGTTTTTATTTTGATAAAGGGCTTGAATATAATTATCAGCATATTACCAAGTTGTATTAAAAAAACACTCCAAAATTTGGAAAAATATTGAAGATGCTGCAAAATCTTCATTAAAATAAAAAATATGAATAGTTCAATGCAAAGATAATGATATTTTATAATGACCAATACAGTTTGATGAAGACTGAATGTTTATTGAGATGAAAAGTAGGAAGAAAAATTCCCAATGAAAGTAAATATTTAAATATGGCATTAAATAAGTAAAGGCTTTTTCCTTGAAATAAACAGAATGAAAATAATTTCCCATATGTTCACTGTTATATATATATATATCTTAGATTTTCTGGCAGTGTAAACAGCTCTAGGATTTTGTTGCCTAAACTATAAGAACAATGGCATTTATAAACTTTATATTATTTGGCATTCATAATGAACTGAACTTAAATTAAAACCAATTATTTTAAAGTTCAAAAATTAGAATATACATTCTAATAGAATTTATAACTAACACATTGTTTTACTAAATACATTATTATATTTTACTCTTTTTAATGCTTTACATATCTTGTTTTAAATAATCTTAAAGTCAGTTCTACAAAGTAGGAACTATCATTATCCTTATTTTAGAGATAAAGAAACTGAGTTACTTAGGGTAATGAACTTGCTGAGGTCACAGATGAAATGGTGGTGCAACACCAAGCCACCCATTCTGCTAAATGAACTCAGCATTCTACTAAATAAAATTGTTTGCAGAAGATAATTATCTGATATGGGTTTAAGGAAAATCACCTACCATTTCCAGATAACACTTTATCAGTAAAGGAAGGATTTTCAACTAGATAACCTCTAGATCAGTTCCTAGTAATCTCCAGTTTCTCCAGCTTGCAGTCTGAAGATCCAGTAATCTACAGTTTTCAGCTTGTGCACCATGTTAAATGTCTGATCCTTCAGTCTGAGCAGTGATTCTAGTGGTGAAGAGAAATTTCCAACTGTTATTCCTACTGATGCCTCCTACACTAACGCCCCAGCTTCTAGTGAACTCTTATCTCGTACTGTGACAGGTGCTATAAACAACTGATGCAAAACAACAGCAATAACACAATTCATTTTGGATTATTAAATACAAATTATTGGAAATTAATCAGTATAGGGAATAAACCCCATTTCAAATGGGGTTGTATAAAAAATCTAATTCCGATATCATAGAAACACATCAAAATCCATCTTTGTTTGAATGGAAAAATCATTCCAGAATTAGATATATTCCAGATATATCTATATGTCTATCATATATAAATATATCAGCAGCTTAGGACACAAAGGAGAGAAAAAAGAATCAGTTTGAAGGAGGGACTACACAAAGATCCAATAAGGTCATCCATATGGAAAATGACTTTCAACTTCTCTTCTCTTCCCACTAATTCTGTACCTTTGTGCCATAACCTACTTCTAGATCTCAGTACTCCATCCTGTCCTTACCCTATGGTAGAATTCCTGCTCCTAGAAAGTGAAATATTAAGCTCCTTATTATGTTAGAAAATTTAGTCAAAAACAAACCACAAGGTAAGCAATAATGCAAAGCATTATTAAAGACAGAGAGAAAAGACAGATAGAGGGAGAAAGTTAGATTTCATACAATTCAATCCTTCCAAATTAAAATATTTAAACAATTAAATTCAATCTTGAGATATACCCCAAGCAAGAATAATAAGAAAATACAAACTTTACTTAAAAATTTGCAAGCGTCAGGACTGAAGAGCCTAGAATTTTAATCCAGTAATATGATTGACTAATTAAATGTTAACTCGGTTACTGTAAGCTCAGTTTAACTTTAAATTAATAACAGTTGTTAACCTTTATGACTTTAGTGCTTGTTCTCTCAAGACCTAATAAGAGTATATTAAATTAATAGAAACTTTACTAGGAAATAAATAATATAAGGGAAAGAAGCTGTAAGTCGCTTTTATTTAAAAATCAGGACCTCAGACCTTGCATTTAAATAAGTCTAAATCTTAATATATGTTTTCAGTTGACAAATCTTAATTATTAAGACCCCTCATTATTAGAATGTGTCCCTTATATTTAACTAAACTTTATAAAAATAATTTATGGTGGGATAAAACAAGCTATATTATTTTATGCTTGCTATGGGAGGCTGGGAGTTTCTTTTTACAGGAAAAGAGCATGCATTTTCCTTTATAAATAAATATCCATGCTAGTTAGCAACACTGAAGTATCCTAGAGCATTGGCCATGTGGTAGAGCTGTTGCTGAATATTTGAGGGTTAGTATCTAAGATTACACCTGAAGCTGAGGGACCAGCAGGACAGGTAGTTTGCTCCTTCTGAAGGCCTATTTCCTTCTCATTGGAAGAGGGAGAAAGGCAAAGGTTGTTCACAATGGTGGGGAAGCCAGAGCTTCTATCTTGAGACCCACTGGATACCTTCTGGCAATTCAGTTATTCCTATCCTGGATCCAAAAAGGGCAGACCAGTTAGATCCCTCACTGCTGGCAGTAGTGTAGTGCTTTTCAGGAGTCGTGTGCCTAAGAACCAGTTGGGAAGCTGGTTAAAATTCAGTTCCTTATGTTCTGAATAGGAAGCCTAAGGTCAACTCAGGTACCTTTTTTCTTTTAAACAGTACTCCTGGTGATTCTTATACTTGTCCAATGTTTGATAAACTAATCTAACTCATGTCTTAAACCTCTTCAAATAATAATGCTATTGGGGATATATTGTTTAAGGGTACAAACTTAAAACTAGTTGATAAATAAGTCCTGGTGGGTTAGTGCAGAGCATAGTGATTATAGTCAACAATACGGTACCCTTGATCCTTTGTTATCAGCAGCCTCCACATCCAAGGATTTGACTAACTGCAGGTTGTAAACATTAATTAAGAAATAATAATCCAGAAAGTTTCAAAAAGCAAAACTTGAATTTTCCGGATGCTGGCAACTATTTACATAGCATTTACATTGTATTTACAACTGTTTTCATGGTGTTTACATTGCTTTAGGTATTGTAAGTAAACTAAACTAGAGGTGATTTAAAGTATATGGGAGAATGAGAGTAGATTAGAAGCAAATGCTACACCATTTTATATAAGAGTCTTGAGCATCCTCGGATTTTGCTATCCAAGGGCGTCTGGGAAGCAATCTCCCTCCGATAATGGGGGACAACAATATTACAAACAACAAAGTTGCTAAGAGACTAGATCTTAGTTGTTCCCCCTTCAAAAAAATTAATACGGTTAGTTTTTCTTTTAATTGTATATTTGTCTTAAATGTCATAACATGGCTATTTAATTTTAGATACCTAAATTACCAGTGGGCAGATGTACTGTTCATAAGACCAAAGCAATTATCAAAATAAGTGGTAGAAAAAGAACTTTTAGAATTTAAAGTACCTTGTTGATGATTTGCTTAGAATACGAATAGCAAAGCATTCTTAATGATTAACTGGTGACTGGGTGGTCATTATTACAGAGCAGTTCTGAGTTGAAAAATCTTATAAATGAGCAAATCAAAGGACGAATGTGTACTTCCTCCTATACTTCCAAATTTAAAACAAAACAGCTTTCATTAACTAAATGATACTAACCATGCACTAATTTTTGTGTTAATATTAATCAAAATAAATACAAATTAGTAGGATATGCAATAGATCTTAATTTTAGTCTATTGAAGACTTTTGTTTTCTGTAGCTATTTTAATCAGATTTCACTGCCACAATCAAAGCACAATTTGCTTATTTTCATGTAGTAACTTTTTCTGCCCTGAGTAATTAAGATAATGTTGTAGCTCCAAAAGAAAGTGATCAAAGGGTATACCTTGTTTAGTATCTTCAGTCTAAAAAATAGCATGATAGACCAAAAATTTATTCTATTTTTATTATCAGTTTTTTCTCTCTACTTTCATTTTCTGGTGTGGTTGAAGGGAAGGGAGTTGGTGAGAACAAGATTACTTTTAAAGAAATATGAAAGGTGATATCAGATATTAAGGTGGGCATGCTCATGAGAGCTGTAGGAAGCCAGAAGGCTCGAAAAAATGTTGTACCAGAGATTAATACATTTTAGGACTGGACGAAACCATAAAAATATAACTGAATTCTCTCCTTTTACAAAAGAGAGAGAACTCCACTCCCCACTCCCTCAAAAATAAGCTTGCAACTAGCCCAATATCACATTTTGTGATGTTTTCTTCAGCATCTTTTACTAATTTCCTATCTTTCATTAGCTCTTTTTTAAATTCAACAATTGGCCTAAAATAGTTCTCTCTTCATTCATCTCTTATAATTTATGAGGAGGGTAAGACCAAAGAAACATTTCTGCACACAGTGGTTGTGGTCAAAATCAAATAGGTCTAATGGAAAACTATTCTTTAGGAATTAAATTGCTTCAGGATTTCAATAAGGCATCTTTCTATATGGGTTAATAATTTAAAAAACATGCCAATGTTACATTGAATCAGTCCAGAGCATTTTTGGTATATAGACAAGTCCAAAGGATGGAAACTCTATTATTTGCCAGAGATTGGCAGGAATAAGTTAAATACACCTTGGGAAAAATTGCACAGTAAATATTTGTGGGAAAAGAGAAAGAGAAAGAGAAAGAGATTGATTCAGACTTGAGACAGAGACATAAATATGGATAGTGAGAGGGAATAGAAATATTTAAATAAAATCTGATGCTTAAACTCAGAGGTGAAAAAATACACTTGGTAAGCAGCCAGATTCCCCCACCTTGAACTGTAAACATTTACAATACACTAGAGATTAAGAAGTTCCTATAAATATTATGTCAGCATTTCTCTCTCATTGTCTTTATTAGAAATGGACCTACCACTGTGTGAAGACATCTGGAGTACTCCCAGCGCATGCTTTTGTAACCCTTATGGCATTTAACAGCTGTCAATGGGGGAGGCACATTGCAAACATCCTGGTTGGAAACTTGGAATTACACTTGGCCTCTATAGTGAAGGATTTAGAAGCCCATTGTGGGCTGATTGCCATGAAGACTGTTTTGTGAGAATTTCTGGACCTCTTTAGTGCAACTCTATAACAATCATCTGGTTTTGTGAAAAAATCTGTTTTCAGTGAGTATCTGTAATGGAAAAATTTAGATTAGAATTTTCACAACTTCGAACGTTCCCTTACGGTGCTTTTGTCCTGTGGTGAGACTGTGTAAACTCATGGTTTATGTTTGTTGATCCTCCAAGTAGGTGTGGAGTGGTCATGAATTTCTGAGGCAGGGTTAATATTTAGGATTTCCATAACCTGATTAAACTGTGGATGGGTGGTTGATTTTAAACACAAAGTAGACTTTTCAGGAAAATGCATGTTTTGAAGGAGAACAAGCAAGCAAACAAACAAGAGCCTTGCAATTTTGGTATTTCATGATGCATTTGAAAATAAATCTACTTCAATAAGAAATTCTAAAGTAGCTAGAAAAATAAACAAATAGCTGATGAATCTAAACAAATGGTGCTGAGAAACATAGCTTAAGAACCTAGTTTATCCTTAAATGTCCTTGTTTTGCTATCCTATTCCTGCGCTAAAGTTGTTTTTGTGGTGTATGATTTCAGGATGTTTTCATTACATTGCACATCTTGATAAATATTAGATGTGGTTTACAGCATGCCTTGGTGCATGCTGATCACTGGGGTCACACAGCCTCAGTCTCTTCAAGAGTGAAAAGTCTCTTATTGTCACCACATGTCACCCAAATTCCCAGCACTGAATGAAATGCTACAATTTGCTTTTCCCCTCAGGATTTACTAACACTCTCTGAAAAGTGCTGTAAATCTTATTAATTTGCTCTGTTTTGGGTAAAATTATAGATATTCAGACCCTGAACTTTGTATTTTCTTCAGTCTCATAACTATTTTTTGGCTCATAAATGCAGAGAGATGATTTAAAGTAAACATTGAAACTTTTTACTGCTAGGTTTATAAATGTGTACTACAAAAATAAAATTTAAAAATCTATAGTCTTCTAATTTCTTATCCCCTCTTCTACCAAAAAAATTCCTAAAATTACAAACATACACACACTCAGCATACATTATATGTATACTCAGTCCTCTATATTATGCTAATAAAAGAGAGAAGCCAAATGAAGTCTTTTCTGTGATTAGGTATAAGGTTAAAAGAAGTCTCATTCATT
Organism: Balaenoptera ricei; assembly: GCF_028023285.1. Classification (NCBI taxonomy): domain Eukaryota; kingdom Metazoa; phylum Chordata; class Mammalia; order Artiodactyla; family Balaenopteridae; genus Balaenoptera; species Balaenoptera ricei. The sequence goes on from NC_082655.1 coordinate 52,199,249, forward strand.
TCCTTGACATATGCAACATAACTGAAGAAAGAAGACTCAAGAACTCGATGGATTGGTATATATTTAACCATGCAAAACTGAAACAATTTTCTTGTAATTTGAATAGGCCCACAAGTGAAATTAAAATCTGTTGATTATAATTCAACCTAGTCCTAACACTTAAGTAGGTGCTTACTTAAAGGTCAATGAGAATTATACATACATTTCTAAAACAAATAAAAAGTAACCATGGCTACCAGAATATTTCTAGTGAGCACACGTGAAAACACTTATTGGAAAGAAAGGAGAAGCAAGTGGAAATATATCATTTGATGCAATGTACCAAACTTTTTCCAGGGAAGGATCCTTACATAACAATTAGATTCAAAAAATGTACAATCCTAACCTGAGTATGGGCATGGCAGAATTGTGTTGACCTGCCAAATGTTTCCACATCTATGATACATCTGTTTAAACAGAACTATAGAAGGGCATGCAAAGAATAAGACTCCAGTAAAGTGTAAATTTTTTTATAGATGTATGCTCTGTCATATCCCAATTTGTTTAAAATCCCTAATTCAATGTTCCTGTAATGAAGGATTTACTTTAAAGACATAACAGTGCTCCATTTTTTAAAATCAAAATTAGGTCATGTTTTACAAACTTAGTAATAAGTAGATTATTTTTTAAGATATATACATCAGTGAATTGAGTGAAACAAAGGCTGCTAGAACTCTGGATGTTCATTTTTCTCCTGGTTTGCTAGTTACATACAGTCACATGTAATTGTATATATTATAACATCATAGGATGAGGTGGATATCATATTAAGGAATAGAGCAGTGAAGGCTTACACTGGAAATCTCTGTGAATATCCACTTCTGCAAAACTCCTTCCTTTCTCCTTTGAAAATTGCTGTAATTCCTCTTTCTGGTAAAATGCAAAAAATAAAAATAAAAACAGGACAGAGAGAGAGAGAGAAAAGAAAGAAAAGAAACATACACTTAACAGCGCTTATTATCAGCCATGAACTCATTTATTCCACAATAATGTCACACTCAATGTTCAAACTCCAAATAAATAGCTTATAAATCTCAAGAGTATGAATCTGAGTCTTATATTCATCCAACATTTATTCAGGTATTATTGATCACTTATTAATCAACAGGTGTTGTGTTAAGGCTCTAGAGTCTAGGTACACAAAATTTAATAAAATGAGACCCTATTTGAATCCTTACTTTGGTTCCTTCTTGAAACGTGCTCTAAACTTGTGTCACATGCATCTTTCAATCAATTATTATTTTCTTTTCTAGATATCCCATGAAAATTATGATCAAAATTAACACTTTAGTCAATTAGTTAGCACATTGGTTCATGTTTAGAATGTTCTACTGTTACTGAACACTAGTTCATGTGCCTAAAATCTATATGAAGGCAGCCACAGTCAGACACTTCTCTCCCTTTTTAAGACAAAAACTTCTTTTGCATTTTTCTCCAACTTGTGACTTATACAGTAGCAATCCTGTGAACCTGATAGTGAATTCCTGTAATGACCTAGGAAATCTTGCTTCCAGACTCATGGCTATGTGCCCAATTTCAAATTACCGTTTTCATAATAGCTCTTGGGAATAACTTCTTTTAAAACTTTAATAATTGTTACTTAGATTGTTTCAACCCTTCTTTCTCATTATTTCTTAGTTCTTTTGTTTCCAGACAGTTCAGGGAATTCAATATTCTTTGAATCCTCCTATTTCTGTGAATTTAAATGTTTATTTTCCCTTAACCTGTTTGCAAAGGCTATCTGTGTTTATTCCATTAATTCTTCTTTATGCCACTCAATTTATCTGTTTGCTACATTCTTCAACAGAGAAGAACAAACCTGACTCCATATTGGATCTATTCCTTTAACTCTAATCTTTGTGCTCTGTTTATTGTGCTTAGTCATGCTTGCTCTGCACCATTGTAAAAGAATGTGACCTATAGCCTGAAATATATGTAATAGCCCTTTCTCAATGCTCTACCTCTCAGGTTTGACCGTTAAATGTATAACCCTTTTCCATTCAGAACAGAGAATAACATTTGTCTTGTTGGAAGTTTACAGGAACATTATGATCAGACCTACGTGGACAGCTGCAGGCACAAAGAATTCTGTCACGAAGAAGTGTGTGACAACCAGCTACACCCTCTCACCTTTTAGTAATAAAGAAACTTGTATTCTAACTTGGGTAAGATGGTTCTTTGGGACACTAGTCCACCATCTTCTCGGGCTTTCCAAATAAAGTTGCTATTCCTTGCCCCAACACCTCATTCTTGATTTACTGTTCTGTGGTGAGCAGTAAGAGCTTGGACTCTGTAACAGTTCTTAATTATACCATTTTGGTTAATTTCCTTTCCCTGTCATCTCTTCTAATCATTAATTATTTTACTACAGCCAGTGGAGAGGGTTGGACAAAGATATGAAAGCATAAAATATATATAAAGTTTAAAAAGTAAAAATGACCTTTAGTGGCTAGAGTACAAGGCACATGTAGAATAGTTGTAGAAGATGTATCTTGATTCCAGAAAGTTGTATGGGGTTTAATGTAAACAATCTTGAACTTTGTACTTGGAATTAAATACATTAAAGGAAAAAGAAAGCCAAAGTCTTTAAAATGGTTAAATGATATTATATATTTTAAAAAAACACACATAATTCTGGCTACCAGGAAATAAATGATAAATAACTATCTATCTCTTAGAAATACTCCAAGTGAGTTGAGAAGTCACAATGAATTAAGAGAATGGAAAGAGACTCAAATTAATCTTGGAAAAACTAAATGATTGTTGAGGGGTAATATTTTTATATGTATAATAATTTGTTCTGGTGTATGTTTTAGACTCAGAGAAATTCTGACTCCCTTTTAGAAAAACTGGGAAAAACTTACCAAATAAATAAATTAAGTATACTGTAAGAAACTGAGGCAACAAGTCCACTTTGTTTGAGGAACTAAAAATTAAATATTTTAAAATATGGAGAAGTTCTATTTTTATGAGTTATAAGGTTGGATAATTATATTTTGGCTATGTGTGAGTAGAAGGTTAGTCAATGTTCTTATGGATCTTACAGTCCAGTGAGGAAGAATATATTAAAAATACATAATAAAAAATAATCATGAAGAACCTAGTGGCAAGACGGGAATAAAGACACAGACCTACTAGAGAATGGACTTGAGGATATGGGAAGGGGGAAGGGTAAGATGTGACAAAGTGAGAGAGTGGCATGGACATATATACACTACCAAACGTAAAATAGATATAGCTAGTGGGAAGCAACCGCATAGCACAGGGAGATCAGCTCTGTGCTTTGTGACCACCTAGAGGGGTGGGATAGGGAGGGTGGGAGGGAGGGAGATGCAAGAGGGAAGAGATATGGGAACATATGTATATGTATACCTGATTCACTTTGTTATAAAGCAGAAACTAACACACCATTGTAAAGCAATTATACTCCAATAAAGATGTTAAAAAAATAATAATAATCCCACATATGTGGAATCTAAAAAAATAATACAAATGAATCTATATTGGAAACAGAAACAGATGTAAATGTAAAAATGAGATATAAAAGGTACAAGCAAAGGGTAGATTATATACTGGAGACAAAACTTAAGATATGTTTGGAAACATAGTGATAAAACAACTGCTGGAAGATAGTTCTCCATAGGTATTTCTTCCCATCTCCCGAGCTTTTGAGTTCCTTCTGAGTCACAGAACAGGCAGTTTTTTTAAGAATGTGTTTTATAGTGAATGGCTATGGGAGATAGAGGTAGTGTCTCCCAGTGCGGCAAAGGCAGATATGTTTGCTTTCCAGAATAATAAAGATATTGTCTCCCTCTGAGACAAAGTGGAGCAAGTTTGCTAGCACGTCTGTCACAGATTAGAATTTTCTAAGCTCAGGGTCTCTCAGCTGTGACATGGCCTACTGAGTGTATACACCTACCTGGGCAGCTCCACATTGTTCCTATGGGACTGATACAAACATGAAGTTCATTCTGCCTACTATGCCTTGAATAATAAAGTCCTGTGTCTTTGACCCTGTAGTCTTGCGTCTTCTTTCGGCATCCATGAAACTCTAGAAGACTAACTTGTTAGCCTACAAGAATGGTAAAATCTCAAGATACTTGACAGTTCTTAACAACACCTATTATGCTTAAAATACTAATATAAAGAAGACACAGGAACTGTAATTAGTTAACATTTCCTCAGTGGTTACTAAGTAGCTGTTTTCAGATTTTCTCAACTGCTACTGGTAAAAAAAACTGTTTCACTCATACATAGCAGACATGATAGCATGAAAATTACTTTTGTAAGAAATTTCCAAAAATTGTAGATAAGATCTAAAAGACATAAAATGTTTAAATATTCATATGCATTTTCTAATATTGGCAGCCTCATGATACCAAAATATGTAAAACAGACCTCAATTAGAAGTTATAAACTAATACTACAAATGAAAATATATTAAATTAAATTTAACTGAATATTAAGATAATAATCTACCATGGCCAAACATAATTTGTCCCCAAATCAACTCAGTGGAGATTTGAATTAATCAATATAGTAACAAAACATATCACAGCAGCTGGTCAAATGAAGCAAGCCTACAATGATCATAATATTGAATATATGACAAAACCTTTAGAAAAATTTAAAAAAATAAGAATGAGAAAATTACCCCACCACAAAAGTGAATGTTTATTTCAAACAAATAATAGTGAACTTCTACCTCTGAGTTTTTTAATATATATTTAACCAAGATTCTATTGGAACAAAAGTGTTCCATGTTAAAATATTATACGATTTAGAAATGCATTTTATGTATTCTCTTCTGAGATAAAAGCTGAAATCAAAATTATATTGGAGCAGAGTTATAACATGTTATCAGTTTGGAATATTTTATAAAAGAGAAAGGAAATAGGAAATGGTCAAAATGTCTCCTTTTACTTCACCTCTCTGCCAAAATGATAAGATTTCCCTCTGGCTGGGTGCTTGTTCAGAAGTGATAGTTATTTTCCTTTATATACTTTTATTTAAACTTTCATATTTGGTCAAAAAAATAAGTATGACTAGATAAGAGAACAGCTTGTGCTTAGTATAGGACAAACGACTAGGAGTGAATTGTGCTGAGAAAGGCCTTCTCCTTGTTTTCCCTGAGACATATCTGTACTAGGGTAAGGAAATTATAAAATGACCATTTAAAAGTTTTGGATGATGTTGTCTAAAATTAATTCTACTTATCAGATGTGAACTTTAGCTACAAGAAATCAAAACATTTTGTGTAATCCTAAATATAACAGATTTCCTGACATCTTGTGAATCTTGTCCTAATACACATAAGAGGACTGCAGTACATTTCAATGAGCTCTTTTAGTACAATCCAAAAGGAATGTCATCAATCACTTACATAAGTAATTCAAAAAAAATTTTATCAGTGTCACTGTTCATTAATACGTTCTTTAACTTTGATTTAAGCTGTGTCTTCAAAGTCCAGCACCCTGAGGTTGATGGTAGATAAGAAATGGATGAGTGTTCACATGAGTTGAAACCCCTGTGTCTTTCATGGTACATGTCTTAAAGCTGTTCTAGAAGAATGTAACACACATCCTCTCCTGAGGAAGGTATCGTCACCTAGTTATCCATTAATTCTAAAATTATTCATACATGTCAATATCTAGTAAAAATATTCAAAAACACACAAAAAAATGTAATAACTTATAACTAGGAGAAACCAGAAACAACATAAACAGACTTGCAAGGACATCATATATTGGAATCAGGCATAGACTATAAAATAACTTCATTTTACACGTTTAAAGATACAGAGAATACATATTAAAATACCAATAGCAAATAGGAACTACAAAGAGTGGAACAGGAAAAATGATAAAGAATGAGATATAACTTCTAAAATAAAAAAATAAAAAAATAAACAACAGTAAAAACTCAGTGGGTATTAAAAATCTTCCAACAAACAAAACCCCAGGACCAGATGGCTTCACAGGCGAATTCTATCAAACATTTAGAGAAGAGCTAACACCCATCCTTCTCAAACTCTTCTAAAATATAGCAGAAGGAGGAACACTCCCAAACGCATTCTACGAGGCCACCATCACCCTGATAACAAAACCAGACAAAGATGTCACAAAGAAAGAAAACTACAGACCAGTATCACTGATGAACATAGATGCAAAAATCCTCAACAGAATACTAGCAAACAGAATCCAACAGCATATTAAAAGGATCATATACCACAATCAAGTGGGGTTTATCCCAGGAATGCAAGGATTCTTCAATATGCACAAATCAATCAACGTGATACACCATATTAACAAATTGAAGGATAAAAACCATATGATCGGGCTTCCCTGTTGGCGCAGTGGTTAGGGATCCGCCTGCCAATGCAGGAGACATGGGGTCGATCCCTGGTCCAGGAAGATCACACATGCGGCGGAGCAACTAGGCCCATGCGCCACAACTGCTGAGCCTGCACCCTAGGGCTCATGAGCCACAACTGGTGATCTCATGTGCTGCAACTGCTGAGGCCTGAGTGCCTAGAGCCTGTGCTCTGCAAGGAGAGGCCACCACAGTGAGAGGCCCATTCACTTCAGCGAAGAGTGGCCCCCACGTGCCATAGCAGGAGAAAGCCCGTGCACAGCAACGAAGACCCAACGCAGCCAAAAATAAATAAATTAAATAAATAAATTAAAAAAACAAAAAACATATGATCATCTCAATAGATGCAGAAAAAAACTTTTGACAAAATTCAACACCCATTTATGATAAAAACCCTCCAGAAAGTAGGCATACAGGGAACTTATCTCAACATAATAAAGGCCATATATGACAAACCCACAGCCAACATTGTTCTCAATGGTGAAACACTGAAACCATTTCCACTAAGATCAGAAACAAGACAAGGTTGCCCACTCTCACCACTATCATTCAACACAGTTTTGGAAGTTTTAGCCACAGCAATCAGAGAAGAAAAAGAAATAAAAGGAATCCAAATCGCAAAAGAAGAAGTAAAGCTGTCACTGTTTGCAGATGACATGATACTATACATGGAGAATCCTAAAGACAATACCAGAAAACTACTAGAGCTAATCACTGAATGTGGTAAAGGAGCAGGATACAAAATTAATGCACAGAAATCTCTTGCATTCCTATACATTAATTATGAAAAATCTGAAAAAGAAATTAAAGAAACACTCCCATTTACCACTGCAACAAAAAGAATAAAATACCTAGGAATAAACCTACCTAAGGAGACAAAAGACCTGCATGCAGAAAACTATAAGACACTGAAGAAAGAAATTAAAGATGATACAAACAGATGGAGAGATATACCATGTTCTTGGATTGAAAGAATGAACATTGTGAAAATGACTCTACTACCCAAAGCAATCTACATATTCAATGCAGTCCCTATCAAGCTACCACTGGCATTTTTCACAGAACTAGAACAAAACATTTCACAATTTGTATGGAAATGCAAAAGACCACGAATAGCCAAAGCAATCTTGAGAAAGAAAAACAGAGCTGGAGGAATCAGGCTCCCTGACTTCAGACTATACTATAAAGCTACAGTAATCAAGACAGTATGGTACTGGCACAAAAGCAGAAATATAGTTCAAGGGAAAAGGGTAGAAAGCCCAGAGATAAACCCATGCACATATGGTCACCTTATCTTTGATAAAGGAGGCAATAATATACAATGGAGAAAAGACAGCCTCTTCAATAAGTGGTGCTGGGAAAACTGGACAGCTACAGTAAAAGAATGAAATTAGAACACTCCCTAACACCATACACAAAAATAAAGTCAAAATGTATTAAAGACCCAAATGTAAGGTCAGACACTATAAAACTCTTAAAGGAAAACCTAGACAGACACTCTATGACATAAATCACAGCAAGATCCTTTTGACCCACCTCCTAGAGAAATGGAAATAAAAACAAGAAGAAATGGGACCTAATGAAACTTAAAAGCTTTTGCACAGCAAAGGAAACCATAAACAAGACGAAAAGACACCCTCATTAAGGGAGAAGATATTTGTCAACAAAGCAACTGACAAAGGATTAATCTCCAAAACTTACAAACAGCTCATGCAGCTCAATATCAAAAAAACAAACAACCTAATCCAAAAATGGGCAGAAGACCTAAAGAAACATTTCTCCAAAGAAGATATGCAGATTGCTAACAAACACATGAAAAGATGCTCAACATCACTAATCATTAGAGAAATGCAAATCAAAACTACAATGAGATATCACCTCACACCAGTCAGAATGGCCATCATCAAAAAAATCTACAAACAATAAATGCTGGAGAGGGTGTGGAGAAAAGGCAACCCTCTTGCACTGTTGGTGGGAATGTAAATTGATACAGCCACTATTGAGAACAGTATGGAAGTTCCTTAAAAAACTAAAAATAGAACTACCATACGACCCAGCAATTCCACTACTGGGCATATACCCTGAGAAAACCATACTTCAAAAAGAGTCATGCACCACAATGTTCATTGCAGCTCTATTTACAATAGCCTGGACATGGAAGCAACCTCAGTGTCCATTGACAGATGCATGGATAAAGAAGATGTGGCACATATATACAATGGAATATTATTCAGCCATAAACAAATCAAAATTGAGTTATTTGTAATGAGGTGGATGGACCTAGAGTCTGTCATATAGAGTGAAGTAAGTCAGAAAGAGAAAAGCTAATATCATTTGCTAACACATATATATTGAATCTAAAAAAGAAAAAAAAAATGGTTATGAAGAATCTAGGGGCAGGACAGGAATAAAACACAGATTTAGAGAATGGATTTGAGGACACAGGGAGGGGGAAGGGTAAGCTGAGATGAAGTGAGAGAATGGCATGGACTAATATATACTACCAAATATAAAATAGATAGCTAGTGGGAAGCAGCCGCATAGCACAGGGAGATAAGCTCAGTGCTTTGTGACCACCTAGAGGGGTGGGGTAGGGAGGGTGGGAGGGAGACGCAAGCGAGAAGAGATATGGGGATATATGTATATGTATAGCTGATTCACTTTGTTATAAATCAGAAACTAACAGACCATTGTAAAACAGTTATACTCCAATAAAGATGTTTAAAAAAAAATCAGTGGGCAGGTTTAAAGGCAGATAAGAAACAGCTAAATTAATAAATTTTTGAATTAGAAAATAAATTGAAATTAATAATCCACAATTCAACATGAGGATAAATGGACAATGCAAGATATATATTAGACAAAGTAGATGGAGTAAAAAGGACTAATGTGTCCTTAATTGAAGTTCCAGAGGAAGGAGGAGATTAATGGTTCAGAAGAAATATTTGAAGCGATAGAGGCTGAACATTTTCCACACTTGATGAAAGACCTTATTTCACAAATTTAAGAAGTCCACAAAATCTAGCTCAAATATACAAGGAGAAGTCCAAACCTAAACATTTCATAGTGAAACTTTGTACAGGAAAAGGAAAAAAAAAGAAAGAAAGAAAGAAAAGAAAATCTCTGAAGCACTCTGACGAAAAAGATAAATTCCCTTCAAATGAGTTGCAGTAGAGTGACAGCTGATTTTCTACCTGTGGGAAGGGTAGGGTTGCTTCTGATAGCTGAGAAGAAGAATTTATTCCATGCCTCTCTCCTAGTTTCTGGTGGTTTGCTGGCAATCTTTGCTGACCCTTGGCTTGTGGATGCATCACCTGAGTCTCTGCCTTCTTCTGCACATGGCATTTTCCCTGTTCATGTGTGTCTGTCTCCAAATTTCTCCTTTTCCAAGGGCACCATTGGGTTAGTGACCTACCATAATGCCACATAATAAGGGGCATTACGACAAAATTTGTTCTATCTCAGCAATTCAAAAGGTATAAAGATTAGAAAATTTAAATATCAAGAAATAGATGTTTTATATATATATATTTCAAAATAATTTACAGATTGGCCTATATATAAAGAGCAAAGCAATAAAACTTTAGAATGTATTATAGAGAAACATTTGTATGATTTCAGAGTAGGGAAGATTTCATAAACATGGTGTAAGGAGTACTAAACAAAAAGAAAAATACCGATACATTAAAATTTCTTTATAAGTTTTCATAAAGAGTAAAAACACAAATCATACAGTGGAAAAATATATTGGTAACACACTTTACCAAAAAGAGACGTATTCAAATATGTAAAATATCTTACTAAAGGAATAACACCCAAAGGGGGGAAAAAAGACAAATACTAGAGAGGACTGAAACAGATATTCTGAAAACAAATAAGCATTTAAACATATGTATTTAATCTTTTCTACATATATTCAAAAGTGAAAGGACAATGAAATGCAGAGAAATGAAAGAAGTTATGGAAAATAATGACTACTGTATTTCCCTTGTAAAACCACCAGAAATAAAACCTTATCTAGAAGACTACCAAAACTAGCTTTTGTTCTCTTATTGTACAACTTACTGACCTTATGGTATAAGAGCTTGCTATAATCTTATGGAGAAGAGATGCAATGTGATTGGAGTAATGCTAAGTGGTGACATTATAACTGGCACTGTCTCCTATATTCCTCTTGAAATAACTTTATTATCAATGGTTCCTTTTCAAATGCACTGTCTTTTTATACTTTATAAGATTTTTCAGCTGTTTGTGTATCTATTAAACAATGTTTGTATTCTTTAGTAGCCTCTTCATCTTTCATAATCATTGAGAACAATTTAATATAACATCATTTATTTGTCAATATGCATTCTGATGTTCTTATTATGGTACTAAAAGTATTGCTGCACTTAGTAACCATTTTATATATAGAAATGTTGCTGTTAACTAATGTTTTTGCCTCCCCAAAATTTATTTATTGAAGCTTTAACTCCCAATATGATGGTATTTAGAGGTGGGGCCTTTGAGAATTCATTAGGTTTAGAGGAGGTGGGTCCTCATGATAGGTTCTGTCTTCATAAGAAGAAGAAGAGACTGGAGTTTGCCCTCTCTCCACCTTTTGAGGATACACTGAGAAGGTGACAGTCTGCCTGCCAGGAGAGCCCTCATCAAAAATCCAATCTGCTGGCACCTTGATTTTGGACTTCTCAGCCTCCAGAACTGTCAGAAAATAATGTGTGTAGTTTAAGCCACCCAGTCTGGTATTTTGTAACTGAGGCCTGAGCTAAAACAGTTGTCATTTAAAGATTTCTCCCAAATTTAAAATTCTTTCTTTAGTCTCTAGAAGATCAGCCTTCCTACTGATTATGAACTATAACGTCTCTCTTTTGGGAGAGATGAAACTTAATACATTTTCTTTTGTAAATACAACAGTATATTTAGAAGTTCTTATTTGCAATTATTTTTCTGACATGAGATAAGTTAGTAAGTGCAGTTATATTCCTTAGATTGTTGCCTTCTTGTACAGGAACATTTGTTTTTGGTACTCTGTATTCTGTTCTTGATTTAATATAATTTATTCTTTTCACATGTTTCACATCCATTCCAGGTAGAGCTATTCTATTTTTTGCAGAGTTATTGTATTTATATTAGTGATGCAGATAACTTACTCTGGCATAACATAGTCAGTTTTTTATATTAGTTAAATGCCAGAGAGAGGGCAAAGATGTTAGAGCCAAACTTTGTATTCACTATACTTCAATATAACTGTTTGCTTTCACTTTTTAAAAAACAAAACACAGATAATATTAAGAAAGCATAAAATGTTTTAATGATGAAATATATTTAAGTTTTACTTTATTTTAAAAATTAAAAACTAACTTATGGGAAGTAACTTACCAGTTGCCTCCCGAAATTACAACTCCATGCATATTTTAGTAATGGAGACTTCTCCATACGGCATAAAATCAGGAACTGATAAAAAAAGCTGATAATATATTTTTGACATGATTATTAACATATTTTTAATATGCTAGAAATTATTTGTGGTTTTTCAACTCTCAACTGGGCCTTAATTCAGAAATGAATTTCATACCCCAGGTCAAAGACTGGCTACTTTCTACATTACAATGACTTTTTAAAATTTTATGTAAAATTATAGCCACATCTATCACTCTTGGTTCAATTTTTAATACAGAAATTATCTTTGATTTTAACAAAGGAAGGTATATTATGCAAACAATTAGACATTTAGAAAATGGTTGCAGACTGGAGAATTCAAAGTTGTAAAAGTCAGATCTACCACCAGCTTCAGATTTATTGCAGAGGGGTCAGATATTTGATATATCACAGCGTTCCACTGTCAGCCCACGGCCTTAGAAAGAAGAAGGTGGTGTCTGCTTCTTTTCAGCCTACCACATCTCCTGTGAATCCATCTTGTTGGTGCAATGTAAACTGTACATGCAACCCTGGAGGCAAAGATTCTCAAAACTGTTACAGACAGTTAGCCCCTAATACTGAGGAAATTGTAGATGGGTTGTAAAGTTCTAAGAACCAACAGAGAATGTCCAGGAACCCCTACTCAAAAGTGAAGTGTTGGAAGATAAAAAGTGGGTATGATTCATAAACTCTGCATGACAAGGTTGAATTACTACAGTGTAACTTTTATGAAATCAAATTTATTCATTGAAATAAAGACCAGGGTTTCAGAATCTGCCTCTTCTTTCCTCTCCTGACTATACCTCCCAATATGATTATTTATCACATGCATCTGCCCTCAAATACATTCAAATTTTGTAGGAAAAAACTCATAAAAATGATTCTAAGGCACTTTGCAGGCACTGAATGAAATCAAACTGTTAGTGAAAAAATATGTTCCATGATTATAATGAAAAATGCATATGTAGACAGAAAACCAATTTGTTTCTCGCTGTGACTGATTTTCAGTGATTAAAAATAATGTATGGCTTATTCTTTTTTTTTAGAGCATGAGCTGACATTAGTAAAAAAATATTCCTTGTATGTGTCAGCAAGATATGTTACTAGGCATTCTCTTTTTTTCCCACACTATTTATTTGAAATGATATCATACTTTTATAATGTATGATGTAAAAAAGCCATATCTTTTGGCACAAATATAACATTTGTTGGCTACAGAATTGAACATTTTTTGGCTCTCCCATCATATTCTGTTTTCATATTATTAGCTAACCATACAACTAAAAACTCAGGCAAAGCCACCACACAAGAGGAACCCCAGGCTTGATAAATATAACCAGCTGCCACAAACCACTAGCTCTTTTCTCTTCTTGGCCCTGAGCCATCCTTGGAAATGCATCATTTCTGAAGGATCATTCTTACATACTCAAATATATACAAAGGAATTGCCCCTTTCTTTTTAATATATCTATAATTAGGACTCACAAATTCACACAAAGCAAAGTAAATCCAAACTCTGTCTTCAAGCTGATTGTATAAAAATATATGAATAAAATGTGGTAGAAATGTGGGGCCATTGTATTTCTCATTTCTTGAGTTTACAACAGCATAATATATTTTCTTTATTTTTTTCTCCTCTTCCCATCATCAGGCTTAATGATTCCTAATATTTTTTTCCTATCAGAGTGTCTTTTTCATTCTATCCTTGTTTTTATTTCTATAAATACTGATTCCAGACCAACATCCCATAAGTATACATATTATATATATAATTAATCTTTTATTGGGGTATCTATCTAGTGTCACAGGTCATACAGCACTTCTTGTACTATTCACTATTTAATTCTGAGAATCCTTAGGGAATTTCCTACAGATATTTATAAATACCTCTTAAAGTGTTGTGAGGTCTATGCAGTTATAAAAATCCAGGAAGAGCTTAAGTAATACCAGCAATAACTTTCACTGCTTACCATAGTGGCTAACACACATAGTAACCACTCAATAATGTGCATAAATTGAATGAACCTGATATCTAGAGTAGACCATTTTCAGCAGCTCTTTTGAAGGAATGGTTTTAAAGCCATTCCCCTACAACTCAGGTCCAGAGCACTGAGGGAGGTAAAAAAATTGAAGAAATTTTATTAAAAAAACACAGAAACATCAGGAAACTTTCCCAAATTTTTAAAGTAAATTGACTTTATTTTATTTTACATAATAGTTTGATATTAAATAGGATATATGGAACAATTATCTATATTTTTGATCTGATCTAATTTTAAAACAAAACTCTCACATGGTAGAATTTTTTCCAAATTTACCATTTATATAAAATTAATTTAATATATGGAAAGCACTTCTAGTAAGCTTGTCCCCATTGGATTTTTGATTCTAAATTAAGATTTATAATCATTTATTTTCTCATGGAATGTCCACAACCCCTCTTACTTCAGGTAATGCATCATAGATGTTTTGTTTACCCCCATATATTCAGTTCCTAACACATATAAATAACACAACACCATAAATATGTTGTGTTAAGTGCACCAATGAAGGTAAAGCAGCTGTTATGTAACTAACTGCAATTTCAGCCTAGAAGTCTAGAAGATTTTCTAGAAAGTTTCAAAAGTCTAAAAACACTAGGAATATTCTAAATCTTCTGCTACTGAAGCCATGCATTCTTTTCAAACTATAAATTAGTATTATAATAACTGGAAATTATGATTAGACTGGTTAGATTCATGATCTGAATTTACGTGGTTTATTCAAATGCCATAAAAATGTCATACACCATCAAGCACTTGGACTGAGGATGCAGTTTTCATACCAAAGAAAAATGGCAAGGAGGAAATGTGTCCACTTTGAGGGAAGATTGTATGAGGAATATCTTCCACTCAAAGCCATTTGGTCAGTCTAATTCCACAGAAAAGTTTGTGCTGATTCTAACATAGTTAAAAGGTGTTATGACAAAGTTTAGTAGTAAACATTCTATGAAAGATCTAGAGGTGCAAGTGAAAGAAGTTTGAAGTCATGATATTCATGGAACATTTTCTCTGCAGAAATTTAGGCAGACAATCATTTGAAGTGTCATTTTCACAGTAATACCAAGTGGGAGAAACACAATGGAATGGGAATAGAGAGTTAAGAAATTGGGATTGTTGCAAGAATATATGTTTCACAATGTTGTGAAAAATATTGTTTAAATGCTATTCACATTATCCAAAATATTTAAGTTGAATGAGAGACATGATTTCAACAGTAAGAAAAATCAAACCAAGCACATTGTTAGAATTATTGATTTCACAGTATTTACCAGGATAAATGAGTTTATTCAAAATAAGAGCCATATCTTAATCTAGTAGAAATATTAGAGTATGTATTATTTGTCAACTTGTAGCAAAATAGTAAACAATATCAGAGTCTGTGTTCTTCTGTAAGTTTTGGATAGAGGAAACTTCTATTTTCTATTTTCTTTCAATTGAATGAAAAGAAAACAGAAAACAAAGACCAACCACCTCCCCCCACTATTTGAAATCCTGAAAGGTATATTGCTAAACTTGTTCCTGAAAACTAGCACGAAAGATACAATAGTTACTTAATGTATTGTTTTAGGGTTTATCATGAACAGTCACGGATATGCAGGGATGACATAGACCTTGTCTTAGTCCTTGAAAGCTCATATGCAAAGAAAAAAATCAAAAACAACCAAAGCAAGTGTTAATGGAATATAATAAACATGAGCAAGTTTTAATGGGAACAAAGGGAGAGACAGGATTCATTTTTAAGTGGAATAATCAGAGGGGATTTAAACAAGAAGATAACCTTTGAGACGGGTTTTACAAGACTTTACATCACAGAAAGAAGAACAAGAATTCAAGGTAAAATAGAGTATTCTTAAATGTATGTAAGTGTGAAAGAGCATAGGGTATTCAAGAAAATTTAAATCATTCTTTATTGTGCAAAAAGTGTACATGTGTGGGTGGGGTGGGGAAGTGATGAAAAAGACAAAATCTATTGGGATGAAATTGTGAAGACTACGTATGCACATAATGTGATTCTAACTTCAGAATATTTGGTGAATAACTGAAAGTTGCATTCACATCACAAAATGATCCAATTTATGTCCAAAAAGAACAAAAACACAAACAAAACAAAAACAAAACTCAAGGTTGGATTGGAGGAAACAGGAAGTGAATAAAAGAATCACATGTGCAATTACTAGAGAAACCCTGGTGAGCAATGAGCAATGGTAGTGAGGCTGACAGGAGGAGGAAGGGTTCTACAGACAGTACTGTATTCTATAAAATTCAGCACCCCAATCAGCAGCATTTAAATTTCTAAATTGATAGAACTTGATTGCTTAAGTGTATCTTCTATGAAAAAGTGCTAAAATTTATTGGAAAATATTGAATAACATAGAATATCTATGTTTTGAAAGCATAGAAAACCTTTGACTAGAACATTATGTTGAAATTGAATTTTGTAGAAAAATGTTTAATGCTAACATTATATGCAATATAACATTGGTGTTTATGTAACACACGTATTTGGAAAACAAACCTTTTCTTCTATCAGCTAGTTTGGGGCTAAAGAGCTGGCTTTCTCAAAGCAAAGTTATATTTCAAGTCACATTTTTTTTTTTTCCAGAATTACCCTCACAGTAAATCCTTATTGTTTATTTTAAATATACAGTAGTTTCTATCTGTTAATCTCAAAATTCTAATTTATCCCTCCCCCCACCCCCTTTCCCCTCTGGTAACCTTAAGCCTATTTTCCATGTCTGAGTCTGTTTCTGTTTCACAAATAAGTTCATTTGTGTCATATTTTAGATTCCACATATAAGTGATATCACATGGCATTTGTCCCTCTCTTTTGGCTTACTTCACTTATGATCATCTCCAGGTCCATCTATGTTGCTGCAAATGGCATTATTTCATTCATTTTTATGGCTGAGTAATATTCTATTGTGTATATGTACCACATCTTCTTTATCCATTCATCTGTCGATGAACATTTAGGTTGTTTCTCTGCCTTGACTACTGTAAATAGTGTTGCTATGAACACAGGGGTGCATGTATCTTTTTGAATTATAGTTTTGTCCAGATATATTGTTAGGAATGGGATTGCTGGCAACTTTATTTTTAGTTTTCTGAGGAACCTCTTTCCATAGTGGCTGCATCAATTTACATTCCTACCAGCAGTGTAAGAGGGTTTCCTTTTCTCCACACCCTCCCCAGCATTTATTTGTCGATTTTTTTAATGATGGCCATTCTGACGGCTGTGAGGTCGTACTTCATTTTAGAAAAACACAACTTATTAAAGTGACTAAAACATAAATAGAAAACCTGATTATTCTCATGCAATTAAATAAATAAAAACCATCAAGAAAACTCTTCACAGAAAGCAAGCTCTGGATCCAGACAGCATCAGTGATGAATTCTGCCAAATACTAAGAAAGAAATTATACAAACTACTTAAGAGTATATAAGCAAGCATAACTTCAATTTTAAAACTTGTCAAAGTATTACAAGAAAGGAAAATTGCAGGTCAATTTTCACAATTCTAAATGCAAAATTCGGTGATACATAAAATGGCAAATAAACTAATTTTAGTTTGTATTAGGAAGGCAACGTGAAATAGCATGACACTTGTCTCATAGAAATGGAACAGTTGACCACAGGACATCAAGTATCAATCACACACTAATCTCTGTCAGAACCACCAAGTCATAATGTCAGGCAGGCCCAGCAGCAACACAGTGAAAATGGAATTGGTACATATAGACTAGGCATGAGCAGGGTCAGAGGGCACAAATAAGTTAAGTTGGCCTGAATTCTCATGTCATCTACTACTATGGCACTGATAAATCTCCCTCAGCTCCTATTGCTCTATGGAGGGTTTCTTATGATCAGTCAGGAGAAAATGAAAATTCTACCTGGTGTGGAAAGAGAATGGGCTTTAAGTAAGAATATATACAGTTTCATAAGCAGTGACTAATGGCTTGGCTGGTTGTTCAGAGGCCTAGAAGGAAAACTATTGGAAGACTAGGGATAAAGAGTTCCAGAGAAGAAATATGTAGGTGAACATATAGGTTTGGTCATGAAGTGAGAAGATCTATGTTTCACATGTTAGCGCTCATCAAAGAGTATATTCCGTGGTGAGTCACTGAACAACCAAGCAGACAGAAACAGAATGTCTTTGCTATTTGACATGAACCAACCCCATTGTGGCAAATGGTCAGATTAACGGAGTAGCTATAGTGGAACAGATAGAGGTTATTCGTGGGACCAACTTCATGGATCATACTCTTCAAGGCTTCCACAGCTGAAAGCCCAACTACTAGTAGAAGAAATCTTACCTAAGTAAGTGCCAGGCACTCTTCTAAGTTCTTCACACTATTAATCCATTTGCTTCCACAAGTTTATGAAGCCAGATACATTATTATTTCTACCATACAATGAAAGAAATTGAGGATTAGATAAATTTACTAAATTGTTTAGTGTTGTACATAAGAGTTTTTTCTTAGTTCAGCACTGCCTTCCCTCCATTCTTAATAGCTATGAGAAATTTGCTTTTTTTCATTCTTTTCCTTCATGGAATTAAAATGGAAAAATTAAATAATAACTTAGTGTTAATTAATCCAAGGCTCCCTCCAATGGTAAGAAAGGATTATTTCAAAGCTTACTTCTATTTGTATAACCTTCGTCCTCACTTCAGCCTCCATCTACCACCCTGCTTCTCCCCTGGACTTTCTCCTAGAGATCTTTTCACTGCACCAAGCTCATACCCTTACTTAATATGTAGGCCATTTTAGTAGGAAATCTTTTGCTGTCTCAGACCAAAGGTTGCTCTTATGTTATCTATCAAAGGTAAAGGCACAGATCCAATACAAGCAATAATTTTCATACATTCCTCTACTCACTAGATATTCCCAGGGCTACTGTGTAGCAGTTTAAAACCAGACAGGCAACAATTTTAGGTATTCTCTGCTGTCTGCTATCCAGCCAGAAGATGACTTCGCTTCCCCCTCTTTGTTTGTTACTGATTAGCTGAGCAACCAGATCACATGCTCAAATCACTTCATGAGATAATGGCAAGCCCCATTCTACTCGAACAAATGCTCCTGAAGCATAGACTTCATAGAAGTACTTTCTGAATCAACCATGAAGAGAATCAAGATCCAGTTCTTCAGCCAGCAAGGACACAAGCTCCCATCCTCAATTGACTGCCCATCACATGAAATATGAGACAAATACAGACCTTTGTATTTATTCAACAGTAGCAGAAAATACATATTAAGAGATAACTATAACACCTTGATTACAACTAATACATTGTATACTTGATGAAACAATATTTTATTCTCATCACCCTAATAAGTCTCTTATTTTTAAGATTTGTTCTTTATGGCTGTTTTATTTATCTTAAGAAGCTCGAATGGAGGAATAACATCAACGCAAAGATTTTAAAAACAGAGGAGAAAGGCTAAAAATAGAGACCTCACAAATTGCTGAGAGATGGGAAACTTTTCATCATCAAATAATAAACACTTGAGTTCTCTTTTGACTGTTTCCTTTCCGATGAGACATAATATCAACAAATCCCACATCTTGGTAACCATGCAGTCACTTAGCAAATATTTTTAAATCATCTGCTAATATAAATTAGTATTGATTAATCATATACTAGTTATTCACACCTGCATTCTTTTACCATTTTTCATTTCTATTTCCCATATTTATTTGTGTTTTCCTCTCCAAACTCCCTGGCTTCCTTCTTTAATTCTGTATGTTTAGCTCTATTATATATACTTTTGTCTTTCAGAGATACATTGTTTCTTTCTTTTTTTTTTTTTTTTTTTTTAAATCAACTCCCTACCACTGTGGTTCTGTTGTCATTCCTGAGTTTGTGGCACATGGTTAGTACTTTTTTTTTTTTTTTTTTTTAATTTTTATAGCTACTTTATTTATTTATTTATTTTTGGCTGTGTTGGGTCTTCAGTTCGTGCGAGGGCTTTCTCTAGTTGCGGCAAGCGGGGGCCACTCCTCATCGCGGTGCGCGGGCCTTTCACTATCGCGGCCCCTCCCGTTGCGGGGCACAGGCTCCAGATGCGCAGGCTCAGTTGTGGCTCACGGGCCCAGCTGCTCCGCGGCATGTGGGATCCTCCCAGACCAGGGCTCGAACCCGTGTCCCCTGCATTAGCAGGCAGATTCTCAACCACTGCGCCACCAGGGAAGCCCCATTGTTTCTTTCTTGATAGATATATTTTAGCATTATTTAATAGGTTATCTGTCCTATTATTATACACATTTGCATGCTCCAACTCATCATTATTTTGCAGAATTATGTGATCTGCTCAACCATTTTTAATACACTTATATATTCATTGAATTATATGTTCATTATATTACACTTATAGGACTCATGTTCGTTGAGTTATATAAGTGTATTAATATGAGAGACTTGACTCATATCAAGTCTCTCAATAGAGTTTTACAATAATCCTGGCAGTATGTGCTATGTCCACTTTAAAGTCAAGATTTAGAGAAGTTAATAAAATATACATTGAAATTGTAGCTCTTTTTACCTAATAAAACCATGAAACACTTATTTGAACAATGTTTTACTGTTTGGTGCAAAGAATATGCATTAAGCTAATTTACATTAATCACTGATCCACTAAAAACTAATAGTTCTATGTAAATCAACTATACTCTAATAAAAATAAATAAATCAATATTTATATATTTATCTAAAACTTCAAAATGTTCAATAGTGTAAAGCCAATTTTGAAGAAAATACATTTCAAAAATGTATTATGTATTTGAAAGTAAAACTTTGCTATTGAACAAAAAACTAATATTTCTAATACATGTTAGTAAAAACAGTACTATGCTGGGATGTAAATTTTTAGCATTCAGATTTACACAAATAATTTCTTAAATCTATTCGTGAAAAATTAATTGAGGTAGCTAGAGACAAATTCAATTAAACTGGCAGTTCACTTACTGATAAGATTAAAGATTTATACAGAATTATCTTAATATATGGAAAAGCTATTTTCTTTTCCATAGCTTATTTTGCCAAAATGGACACAAACTATTTAAGAACAATAGTGTAATTGGTCATATAGATTATGATGTAATGTAATGTATGTATAGAAGGAAAGGACTAAGCTTTTGAAAATGATGAGTAAGAAATTTAGCTCCCATGTTTATTTATGATATGAAATATATTTTTGGATCAAAGCATTTTGTAGTTAATAAATTCCAATATGATAATTTATCAAGATGCCTGAAAATGGTTATGCATTTTTAGCCTCTACAGCTTAATGAACAGCATGTATGTAAAATGCAATCTGCATTTTGAAATACCTACAAACTACAAGTTAATCATTCATTACTATAGTTGTTGTACTTAAAATATAATGGTTCCAAAACTTCTGTTTTAGTGATCAGTTCAAGAATTGTAAGTAGAGTATCTGGAATAATGTATACTCCTTCTGTCTTCTTCGGAGCTACAAATGTGGTGATAAAATACTTTCTGTAACAATGTCACCTATGAATTTAGTTTTGTGACACCATCTCCCCTTAGGAATCTTTTCCAGGAAGTTTTCTTTCTTTCTTTTTTTCAATTAATTAATTTATTTATTTTTGGCTGCATTGGGTTTTCACTGCTGTGCGCAGGTTTTCTCTAGTTGTGGGGAGCGGGGGTTACTCTTCATTGCAGTGCACGGACTTGTCATTCCGGTGGCTTCTCTTGTTGCGGAGCATGGGCTCTAGGCTTGTGGGCTTCAGTAGTTGTGGCACGTGGGCTCAGTAGTTGTGGCTCGTGGGCTGTAGAGCACAGGCTCAGCAGTTGTGGTGCATGGGCTTAGTTGCTCTGCAGCATGTGGGATCTTCTTGGACCAGGGATCGAACCCATGTCCACTGAATTGTCAGGCAGATTCTTAACCACTGGGCAACCAGGGAAGTCCCTTTTCCAGGAAGTTTTCTAATAAATATCTAGGAAAACTAAAATTTATTTTAAGAATTCTATCACAATAGTGTTTCTCAATCTGGAGTGTGCTTCAGAATCACATGAACAGATTTTAAAATACATGTTTCTGGGCCCCACTCCTAGAATTTGATTCAGTCAGTCTGTGGTGGGGACCCAGAATTTACATTTTAGTACATTTCAGATGATGTTGATGTTTCTGATAATAGTGCCATATTTTGAGAAACACTGTCTTAGACAAGCAGAGTTCACCCATAAGAAAAATCAAGAACAGGGGGTTTTGTTTTGTTTTGTTTTGTTTAGCACTTCCAATACTTAGATAAGCCAAAAGTCCAAACTGATTTTTTTTTTAATTGGAAACTCTTTATAGTAATGTCTAAAAGTAGAATCAATGATATCTACCTTATAACCAATGTCAAAATTTTTGATTGCCTAAAGCTACCTGTTTCACATATGGTTCAATTGAAATGTTGCCTTTATAAGTGTCTAAGGACTTACTATCAGTAAAATGGATGTGTGAAATATGTGAAAAAAAAATAATGGAAATCCTTACTATACCAAGAAGCTTATCTCTACCACACCCACACATTTGGCCAGCAGAAATACATGCCTTTCGCATTCATTTTCCTTGTAGTTTACAAGTACATGAAACTGTAGAAAACGACTATTAGATATCTAGGATCAAACAAATTTCTTAAAGCCTTTATTTTTAAAAGATGATGTAAAACAAATAACTGATATGTGATTATTAAGATGGCTGTTGGAGATAATGTTATATAGATCATCAATAAAAAATTATGACATTAAGGGGGAGGAAATGCCAAAGTGTTTTGCAACAAAACAATTTGTTTTGAAATGAAAGAACTTGGCAGATTGTTCAAGGATTCAGACCAAAAAACATATTTAAATTGTACTAAGCCCGTATAAAATAGAGTAGTGGCAAATGTATGGTACATTTAGATTTTGTATCCATCCACTCTCAAATTTTTAAAATCCTAACACATTTTGAGATCTCTGAGGTATCAAGATTGTTTATGGAAATGACTCAAATGTTCTTAATGATTTCATGGATTCCTTTAAATTTGTATGGTCTATATCTTTCCAAATGGCTCTATAACTATTTTAATTTTTGATGGCTTTTCCTCTAGAAAAAAATTTTGACTTCAATTCTATAATTGAATTCAATATATTCAAATATATATGCTAATGGGATTGAAATTAAATTGAGAAATCTAGAAAGCTACATTGTGCAGAAGAGTACACTAATTAACTGTTTTCTAAAAAGAAATCTATATTTTGTACAAACATCTAATTTTTTAGAAGAGTCTTAGATCCTTTAAAATCAATAAGAAAGAATTATGTCAGTTAGTAAGGAGCCTGATCTGAAAAGATACTGAACATGAAAGGTCTGAAGCAGAGAAATTGTAAAATGTATATTGCTTTGTAAAAACTGGGAAGTAGTAGGCACACCTTATGGAATACTGTTGGTTGCCGGGAGAATGGAAATGAACTGAGGAATATAAATGTCAATGAGTAGACCGACAGTGTTGTTGAATCAGGCTCATCTTATATCAGTTTACGTATCTTTTCTGTTCTAATTGTAAAGAAATACTGAGGGATGGGGACTAGCCTGAATGCTAGATGTGTGTATACACACACATGCACAGACACAAACCTGGGTCGTTTCAGGAGCAGCACAGATAAAAGAGTTTGTTTAGTTGCTTCATTCTGTGCATAATTAAAGACAGGAGGCTTAGAGAGAATAAGCTGATATTCAAGGCATTTCTCTAAAACAACATCAACTCCAGCTTTTAAAAGTCAAAACAGCCTAAATCCACCTACAGTCAAAGCCCTTAGAGCTGTCATAGGTTGTTTCAAGGCTGGTTTCCTGAATAAGAACTAGGAGATCTTGACTTTGAATAAAAGAGGACAGTTGTGTTGTAACAGGGCTGGGTGTACAACAGAGAATAAGTTTGAAATATTACATAAGGCTTCTGACCAAGAAAAGCATTTCATTCTTTTGGCTTATATATCCAAGAGAAAGCAGATTTGTTTTGAGAGAGCACTAGAAAGCAAATCGTGGCTGTATGAGCATATGTTTTATGTTTAATCAGATAGATTGCTCCAAATTATTATTTCTTTGTCTGGTAACTATTATAAATAGTTATGTAAGCTTAAAAAGTTATAATTTTCCAATAAATTATTTTAGTTTGCCTAAAATGCTCTTCATATTTTTGAGATTATAGACGACTAGCACCCAAAATTTCAGGTGTAAAATTGAGATTATTTGATCAACTTCTCTACAATACTAGAAAGACATGATGTGAGAAATTGAAAACAAATAAATAAAGATTGAGTGAATGAATATTAGTAATGAGATAAACCAGCGAAGATGTGTTTCAAGAAATATTGGTTCTCTGATATTAGCTAACAGGGAATGGCTGCATCAGGTGATGTTAAACATGAAAATCCTCAGAGCTTTCAATTTCTTTAAGAAATTTTTAAAAATCTGAAACTGGGATATGGCACCCAAAGTTTGTTTCCAGTATTTATTTAAAGATGAAATAGCTGCTTTTTTGGTGGAAGACTTATGGAAAAACAGGTCAAATTGAATTAATGATTCAATTACACCAGAAGAATCCAAGTAAAAAAGGGATATATAGATAGATAGATCCAAATTGTGGCATGAGAGATGTGAGGATGTGAAACATAAGTGCTTTTGTTTAACCTGGTGATTGGAAACTCACTTAATGACTATGGTTTTCTGCTTTTTCATCTGTAAACTAAAGGAATTAGAACAAGTAGTCAATTAATTCCTTCTACCTTTGCTACTCTATGATTATGTTTATTAAGTGATCAATATAAACTAATTGTACATTAATGTCTGTTGCTCCCACTTACTCACATCTATATGATCTAGTCTTGTGAGTTCTCCAAGACTGACTTTTCATCAGACAAGAAGCACATGAATAATTTCTCTTCTGATGCTATTTTATTTTCACTAAGAAAACTAACACATTATCATTGGGAAAACCTTGCCAATTTGTATGGAAAATTTAAATTGCTTATCTCTTCGTAGCCTGTCCCTTTCAAGTAGCCTCTGTTAACAATTGTCCATATATTTCTGTACAGTATCTGCCTACAAATATTTAAATTACATTATATGAATAAATAGACTCATACAATACATATTATTTAGTAACTTGCTTTTCACACTGTCTTTCTGTTGTCAGTACATGAATTTTATTTTAAGAGCATCCTTGATATGGCTGCATGGTAGTCTATCTGATGATTGACTATAATTTAATCAGTACACAGTTACAAATATTATTGAAAAAATCTTTATATTTAAAGGTTTATCTACTTGTTCAAGTGTATTAGCAGAGACTTTTACTTTGAAGGAAGTTGTAGGATTTTGTTATAAGAGACTGCATGTATAACTGAGATTCCGTTTAGAAAGTGATTTGAAATTTGAAGATGTTAAAGGTTTTAATAAATATTATCCAGTTTCTCTCAAAATATTTTTTACTATTTTGTAGTATTCCAAGCAATCATAGCTTCACATCATTGAAAAAATAAACTTATTTAATTGTCAGTGAAGTTGAGACTTTCACAGCTTAATGACTTGAAATTTGTTTCCATGAATTGCATGTTCAATGTTTTGAATTTTTCCCAAAGGCTATTAGTCTTGTTCAAAATAGTTATAATTTTATGGTGTTTTTCTTTTGCTTTAACTTAAAAACATTATGTAGTCAAAGTTATGACTCCTACATCAACAGTTAATCCGTTAATGATTAATACAATATTAATTATTATATATATCAGGGTAATAAATGTGCATTATTTAGGAAATCAAATATTACCAAAAGCTTATAGAAAGATCTAGCAGTTTCTGCCCCATTCCTCCACAGTCCCCCTGGTTATTCTCCCAAAAGGCAGACTGATTTCAATTTTTGGTGTATTTATGCATCTCTATATTCCTGCTTAACATGATTATTCTGTTCCCCTTTTAATCATTATTTTTAGAAATTTTCTATTGGCCTCCTATTACTTATGCTTATACAAAAATTATGATTCATACTTAGATTGTAGCACATCATGATTGCATTTATTTCTTGTTTTCTGTTTTTCTTTTTTTTTCTATTTTTAAAAATTGAGTTGAAATTCATGTAACACAAATTATTTTAAAGAGTGGTTTTAGTATATTCACAAGATTGTGAAACCACCTCCACTATCTAGTTCCAAAATATTTTTATCACCTCAAAAGTAAATCCTGTACCCGTTAAGCAATTAATCTCCACCCTCACCCCTCTTCTTGAAGCCCCTGCAAACTACAAGTCTACTTTTTGTCTCTATAGATTTACCTATTCTGAATATTTCATGTACATACAATCATAAAATATGTGATCTTTTGTGTCTGGATTATTTAATTTAACATAATATTTTTGCAGTTTATTCATGGTGTGCCATATATCAGTACTTTGAGGTTTTTTTATTAATCAGTAATGTTCCATTGCGCTTATGTACCACATTTTGTTTATTCATTCAGCTATTTACGGACATTTGGGTTTTTTCTACAAATTGGCTATTGCGAATAGTGCTGCTATGAACATTCATATACAAGTATTTGTTTGAGTGCCTATTTATAATTCTTTATATTATGCACCTAGGAATGGAATTGCTGTGTCATATGATAATTCTATGTTTAACTTGTGAGGAACTGCTAAACTGTTTTTCACAGCCACTGCACTCTTTTGCATCACTACCAGTAACATATGAAGGTTGCAATTTCTCCATAATCTCACTAAAACTTCTTATTCTCTGTTTTGTTCATAATAGCCATCCTAGTAGGTGTGTGATTTTCCTAAAGTCCGTAATTTCTTTGTTTTCATGTGTTATTTTTCTTTGTAACTTCTTCCCCTATTTCCAATTGTTTCTCAGTAATTTTTCCCTCAATGGAAATACCATCAGGCAATTTACAGATTCCATTTCTTTTCTTTGAGACATCTTCCTGGAAAACTCCATTCTACTTCTACCCACTTCTGTTACTCTCTAGGTCTGCTATAAATATGTTGTCACAATATTTCCTTCTCTATCATCATAGAACAATTTCCTGTATCTCTCTCCTAAACCAGAGTCTTTTTTTTCTGGATCTTATTCTCACCTTTGTCTTTATTAACTCCCTTGTTTTGTGAAACTCGAATAGCTTCATTGTGTTACAAATATGACATACAATGATCAAGGCAAGGTGAAGACAGCCCTCAGCATATCTGTTTTATGTCAAATGTATCTAAAAAGAACAGACTGCCCTCTTTTCTTGTTACAAAGTTATTATGCTAGAATATCCTTCAATAATCATCCTAGAGATTCCTCTTTTCTTTCCTTTCCTGTGTTGGGCCTCCTAATTCCTGGAAATGTATGTCGTTTAATTCTGGGATTTTTTTTCTTGAATTTTTTGGTATGATATAAAGTCCCTTGATGTGTTTGGTGTCCCCAGCCCAGTGGCCTTCTTTATTACCCTCTACTAGGAAAAAATATTTAGACTTTTACTGTGGTGTTGGAGGGAAAATCAACCAGCAAAGTGTAGAAGAGGATCTAAGACTTTAAGTTCTTAAGTAACTGTCAAACAACCATTCTCATCTTAGGACTCTCCCTGCACCCTCTCAGGAATCATCTAGAGACGTCAGCTCCCAAACCTGTTGGGGTTTCATTTTTGAAGAATAGTTAAATGTTGGCCTTCCTCATTCTTAGTGTAGAGTTTTTTTATTTCTAGATGTTCTATGTCACAAAATTCTTCCATCTGCCTTCCAACTTCTGAAATTATGTAGCTATTTGCTCCTCTGTTGTTCTCACTATTCATATATGAATCAATCAACCAACATTCCAACATACTTTATCTCATATTATGGTTAGTCAACTCTCTTTTTCTGAAGTTTTTGTTGCTTTTTCTGCTGTTTTTCATACACTCCATCTCTAATTTCTATAAAACATTCCATTAACTGAAGACTTCTGGGGAATTCCTGGGTGCTTCTTGCTTCTGGTCCTATACAAAATATTTTATTCCCAGTCTTTCTGGGTTCTTCTTGTCCAGTTGTCTTATTTCTAGAATCAGCTGCTACTCAAATTCTGCAGATTGGAGGCTGGCAGAAAAGATGCTTTCCCATCCAAAATACATTCCCTCTCTTCTTTATCTTTCCAACCAGAACAGCAGGTTTCCACAGATAGACACCTTTTCCACATAGACTTACATTTCACAGGAGGCTGGTCACATCTCCAAATCCAGATGGTAAAACCTGATAGGATAATAAACCTGCTAAAGGAACTTGGTCTTCGATGACTGAACTGACATGCCAAGAAAGGCCAAAAGGAGAGATCAAATGGTTCTGGACCATTGAATTTATGAACCTTGGAGCCTTTCTACCTCAGGATACATTGTTGTGAGAAAATAATATCATTATGCTAAACAATTTAGTAGGAGATTTGGTTACTTGAAGCTCAAAGTACCTTAACTAATAACATGTTTGATTGTTTTTCCCTTTCCAAGTTATTACATTACATTTGTAAGTCATAATTTTAATGGAGGATATTTTCCCTCCTTACAGTGATTTTTAAAAGATGAGCCAAAAATTTGATTGAAAACTAGAGTTCATTCATGGAAACAAACTTTATAAATTGTATGGCTTGCAGGTTCTATAGTGAGGTGGTATATATGGATTTAGATGGGGGTTCTTACTCAGTGGTCATATCAAACCCAGGGTCATTCTTCTCTGTGTTAAGGAAATTTTACATTATTGTTATTGTTTATTGATTTTTCAATTTGTAAAACTGTACCACTTGTAGAAAATATTTGATTCATGTTGCCTTAATATAATTTTGAAATTTATTGCTTTTTTAAAAGTCCAAAAGCAGTATTCCAAAATATTCCTTTATAATCACAATGTCCTATTACTCTTTTAAAATTTGATAAACTTAATCAATTACATTCAATAAACATTTCTTGATCATGCCACTTTCTAGGAGCTAGACATAGCTGAAATATATAAATAATATTTAGTCTTTGAACTGTAGGAGTCCTAAGTTCTGAATCTTAAACTTGGATATCCTTACCATCTATTTGCTGTTTCCTCTCCTTCCAGCTCTTTTGATTTTTCTTATTCTCACTATGTGTACTCCAATTGCATTGGGATTTAGAGTCTCACTATTCTTCATTTTATTTCCATTTATTTGTTCTTTTCTTGGCCTTACTTTCTTCTTTATTCTACTTGTACCTTAGGTGAACCCTGATTTTGTTCCTCTTTTGAAAATCCCCTTAATTCCCTCATACTTTTGCTAAATATGCTCTATAAATTCTGCAGCCTGAATCAATCAAACTGCCATTTCTCTATTCCTATCCTGGAACTGTTAAGCTAAAGAGAAAACTAACTACTAAACAAAGTGGTGAGTCACTGCCTCTCAAAAAGCCCTTCTTTACTTCCTTTACCTTTATAAATCCTTTTTTAACATTCTTTACTTTCACATCTTTAACTTAAACATGTTCAAGTCTCCCATATATTTCAAAGTGAAGAAAAGAAACAGGAAAAGAAAAGGAAAAAAATAAACCTTGAATAAAAACCTGTCCCCTGTTAGCTGATGCCAAATCTATGTACTTTTCATCTAAGCCAAGTTTCCTGAAAGTGTAGTCCAATATCTTTTTACTTTCCCCAGCTGCTTTCACCAAAATCATAGCAATTCATCTTCCTCCTAAGAATTTTTAAAATGTATCTTAAAATGTTTCTTGTAGCTACTTTTCCAAATGGTGAAAAACAGAATTTAAGTGATGGCTAACCTCAATTTTGAAAATACCATTTTTGAACTTTTTGTATATATAAGGATAAAGACCATAATCTAGTCTGACAGGTAGTTGGTGAGGCATCAAGTAACCATATAATGATAAAAAGGTGTCTCACTTGGGTGTGTCACTGTTAAGATGATAACTGATTTGTAGGTTTCTCTGGTGTTTGGGCCTCAGGGGACAGGGAATGTGAGAAAGAGGTTCTGAAATGAGAGGGAGCAGGACTCAGAAGCATGTCCAGATGATAGAAAAGTTTGAGGGATAGTAGGGAAAATTATTGGACTGGACATATCCAATAGACTTTTTGAGACGTGATGTCTGAGATCTAATTGTCAGGTGTTATAATCCCCCTTCCCAAGCTTCAGTAACACTAAAGCTCTGTCAGTGTTTGGATTGGATCGGGGAGGGTTGTCTTCCCACTATTGTATTTTCTCTATACTACCAGCATGGAGGAAGCTTCAGAGTTTCCGGGCAGAGCAGAAAATTTCCGAGCAGGGTTCTGAGCTGAGGTTAAGAAAAAGTAACCGGGAGATTGTAAGCATTGACTGGGAACTTTTACAAATATTTGTTGAGCAAAAAGCATTACAAGTTTACTCATTATTAATTTGGAGGTTCAAACTGTTTTTTATTTGACCGTTAAACTGTTGACCCAAAAGTTTAGAAAATTTCGTTTTTAAATAATTAAAAATTTCAGTGAATCTTATACATTATATTACTTATTTTCTTTTTACCATTTAACAATGTTGATGAAATGCTAAAGCCTCCTTGAATTAACCTAGTTTTTGTTGGGTTTTAATTACTGACAACAACAAATCCCATCTGAGGGAGAAACTGGTTTCTGGAATTAGAAAATTTCAAGTGAGAGGATCAAAATTTTGTAAATGATTAATTCAAAATGAATGGGGAATAGTAAATATCTTTATATCCCTTAAGAAATAAAATTGCATAGTAATTATATTCTTGGTCGTTGGACTCAGTAAAGCTGATTTTTACTCTGCATTAACTACTGATATAGTAAGAAACTATATCAGGTTGCCCTTGAAAGTCCCCATTTTATCACTGAAAGTCTCCTGTCCTGAGAAACTCCTCAATCCTGGGTAAACCAGGATGGTTGGTCATCCTAGTCTTGGATAAGCCCAAGTTCCTTTCTTTGTAAATTGGCATAGTCATAGTTCCCATGTCCTATGAGGAATACCTAAATTCGATCATTTTATATATTTATATTATACAGCACTAAATCTGGCAGTCAGTTAGCTGAGTTATTGTTGTAAATATTTATTATTATGTCTATGTACTGGAAATATAGTATTTAATGATATGTAAGTAGTTGGCAAAATGGACATCTTTTGATATTTACCACACCCACTGAAGTTGAAGCTGAATGAGGGTGACTACTTTATGTGGCTTTTAATGGAATGCTATAAAACAGTATCAAAGGATATGGCTAACTCATCTGAAACAAATGGAAAAGACCAGGCTGTGTGAGCATACACTGTTTTGAGAAGCCATTTTATGTCTATGACTGAGGATCCATGACTGTTGAAGGTTAAAAAAATCATATGTTTTTGTGCTGGGAAAGGTGAGTTTGCCCAGTAAGAAATGCTGTATTAGAACTTTAAATGCGTCCACCTTGGAAGAGTCAGAGGAATTGAGGATATCTTCTGTTTTCCTTATTCCAACCTAGCATCTCCAGTTTGCACCTTATTCCTGTTAGTCAGGAGTAGTCTTCTACAAAAAATGAACTTTATTTCACATCTACATAACTTATTTTCCAATACTCAAAGATAAAATAAAATAAGCCACTTTTAAACTAGAATATTAAAGAATAGACAGAACTTACAGGCCTATTGCTTAAAGCCAGAAGAGATACAAAATCCAAATTTACGTACCAGTACAAGATTTCTGACTTCACATATTATCCAGTGGAATTCTCCCAAATGAAATTAATTAAATGGCTAAGCAAGTTTTCAGTAGAACTGCATTTCCAGAAACTCCCCATGCCCGTCAGAGGGGAACTTGGTATTGTTCAGCTTCTAAGACACTCTCACCAACCACTATACCTGCCCCAATCGGAAAAGAATGAAGACAGCCCAGTGCCTCAATAGACATGTAACCAGAGGGCAATGGGATACTTCACAGGAAGCAGAAGTTTTGGTAATGACAGAAACCCTTTCCACCTCCAAGACAGTAAATAAACAAGAATGCCTCAGAGTCTCTCACGAGTTGGAGTAAGATGGTGGCCACTGCTGGGCTCATCATAAATATTTTTCATGCACATGTTTGGAACCTGGTCTGAGAATATTTGAACAGCCGAGTTTCCTTGGATCTCTCTCCAAATGGCAGATGTCTCAAGCATGACAGCATGAGGGTAGCCATACTCATGTTTTGGCTCTGAATCCTCAAGGTATGTGTTTTGAAAGAGAGCAGGAATGTGTCACATGGAACTCTTATTATCACTTGTGACCTACCCTCTATAATAATACAGTATCATTTTTGTTTCTTTCTACTGGTCAAAACAGTTGCAAAGGGTCAGCTATGTTCAAGGTGAGGGAATACAGACTTTACTTTTTGATGAGAGTAAAGTCTGAGTAAAGTAAAACTGTAAAGTAAAAAGTAAAGTAAAACTGAGTAAAGTCTCAGTTTTACATTAACAAAAAAAACCATGTAAGTTGGGAACTACATTGATATGGCCATCTTTGAAAAATACAGTCTGCCAAAGAAAACTTTCACAGAATGATTTTCATACAAATAAGATATGGAATATGGGTACAAAGAGTGGCATTTGTGTTTTGGATTCTAGTTGTTCCCAAGGCCTAGCTATATCCCTGCCATTCTCTCACTGGGTTTTCATAAACTTCTTGCCCAATCTAATTTATGTGACTTAAGTTTTCACTAATTCAACTCCCAAATTCCCATTTTTAATGCCTGAATTCTAAATATCTAGTGTCTTCCTAGACATGTCCATCTGTATTTCCATAGAAACTGAAAATTCAACTTATCCCAGACTAAATTCAGCACCTTTCCTTTAAACCTGCTCCTTTTCCTGCCTTGGTGAAATTAATCAATCAAGACTCCAGTAGCAGATGACATTAATTAATTTATCATCCTGTTACCACTCCCAACTTCTGGGAATACCATTTACTACTCCTCTACCTATTTCAAATTTATGACAGCTGTCATATTTTTATAGCCCATGTCTTGGCCACATCTAATTGACCCTAGGTATACCTTATGAAATTTGACATGGTATTTTTCCCAGGATTCTTAACTTGGGAACCGAAAAGGAAAATAAGAGTAACTTCTAAGGTAATACATTTCAATGGATGATGATGCCATTAGCTGAACAGCAAAACACAGGATGAAGAGATAATTTTCAGAAGAAAATTGTGAACTTAGTTTTGAATACATTGAATCTGAGGTATCTCTGTAATAACTTTGTGGAAATATTCAACAGGAACTTGTTAAAGTCAATTCATGAGGGAAGGGAACAAACAACACCAAGAAAAATGTATAAAACAGAAGTAAGAATGTTATTGAATTTATGTGGCAAGAATTAGGATAATAATTAAGTGATATCACTATTAGTAACACATTTTTTTTACATTATTTTCCAAGTGCAGATTCTAACCATTTCAATGTTATGCTCCAATAAACCCATAGATGAGTAACTTAAGGACAGTTAAAAATACACATAAGTAAATATAAATACACAAATAACCTTCTGTTTTGATCAAAATAACTTTTTATTACAACTGGGGTCTGGTTATCCTGAGGGCATTTCAGTTCTAATTATGGTTAATATAGTGGGAGCACTGAGGTTAGACAAAAATTGGAAGGAATATATAAAAAATACCGAAATTCAATTAAGTTTTATTCAAATTCACCATAATACACAGTGATTGAGCAACAACATTACTGTGTGACATCACTCTACAAGAATTGACTAGTAAAAATGTCAATTTTGGCTATTCTATTTGAAAAAATTATCTAACAACCTAGAAAGAGACAGTGACAAGTAACAAAATGATCAAAAAGATAATAGTGAGGTCTTAAGAAGTAGCATGAAAAGATTTGTGTTTCTTTTAGTCAAAGGAAAAAAATTAAATTTCATTTAACAGAAATCAGGGACAATTTTTGTTGTACATAAGTAAAAGTTTCGGGTTTTTTTTCCCCTTTTGTAACCAAAAATCATTTAAATCAGGTTCTCTGGTGGGTTTTGGAGTTTTTCTGCTTGGAGCTATTCAGAAAGGGACTGGAAAAATATTTTCACAAAGTATTTTAGAAATTTACCTGCCTAAAGACAGGCAGATTAAACAGAAGATTTCTCATGGCCCTTATAGTTCTATTATCTTATAATTCTGTACTTTCATGGTAATTCAAACCACTTTATACTGTCAATATTCTCCATTTACGTGAACAGGCATCAACTCCTGTATTTTATTTCATTTATAAGACAAGAGCTTGAAAACACCTTCAGACAGCAATTTGTACATGATCTGATATATTTTCAAGGTTTTTTAAGCATGAAAGATTTAAAAGAACTGTACATAAGGCCGCATTATTCATAAAGGGAAGGTATGAAACAGCACACCATAAAAGAAATTGAAACAGAAAAGCAGTAGAATGCTAGTAAAAGCCTCTATAGCTTATTGTATTTTCAGATCAAACACAAGTCCACACTTTGAGGATGGTGGCAGAGGACTATGGGCCTCTTCTAGGAGCCACTAAAGACATTTCTTTTCTGCAATAATGAATGAGATCACTTGACACAGCCAGAAACTGCTTTATTTTCATTTAGAGGCATATTAAAGCCTTGACAAAATATCTATAGTTAGTTTATTATGATTTGGATTTTTCCTTATGATTCTCATCAAAAATAAATTGACACACAAACACAAAAGAACATTTATTAACATTTACTAGAATACTAACCTCCATGTGTATTCATTCCCTTATCTGTACAGTAGGGAATAATAATAGAACCTATGGTTTATATGGTTTAAACCTTTATATGGTTTAAACCATATAAAAACCTTTTTATGGTTTTTGAGAGAATTGAGTTTAGCCATTTAAAGACTCATGACAAGTTCTCACTTATGTTAAAAATTGTTATTGTTGTAAAAGCTTTCTTAACTAATAACTGTTTAATAAATTCACCAAATTAACTATTTCTTGCATAAAAATATACTGATTAATATACAAAGCAAACCAAAATGTATGTGGCTAGAAGGCTCCCCTTACATTCAGTTGATCATTCCAAAATCTTAGAAACATTTTTATGCATATTGTACATGTTGCAATTATGTAATGTAATCATTCAGTAAATGTGTTAATGTTATGAAAATGATGTTGTTCATATGGAAGTTTTGTTGAGTACCTTTCAAATATTTAAAAAGAGATAAATGATTCCCTAAAGTATTGTCACAGTATTAATCATGGATTAAATGATAGAAAAACTTAGATTAAAAAATTGATTAAAAAATATAGAGGCATTCTGTTTTTAGATCCTATTGAAACTTTCTTCAACTTTTTGCTCTACTTGAAAAAAACAAAAAAAACCCGGGATGTTGTAGAAGCTGCTTTGCTTGTAGTTTATGCCAGAAAGATGATACAGAATTTCAATTTCTTAATCATGAGACTCAAAATCTAATGAATTCATTTCATGTTTTAATATTGTAATGTTTAATATATGTGTACATACATACATTATATATATATACGTAATTATCCATAATTCTTCAATATGACAAACTTTCCCTGTTAGTTGATTAACTACTGATCCCGATTCTATTGGAAAAAGGGCTTATATTCTGCTATTACTTGTTAAATAGGAATAGAGAGCATATGAATGTCCCCTATATCATTCTTTTACCTGTACTCATGAGTTTGAATATTTCATAATATAAAAGAGGGAATGTGAGTTATGAGAATGGAGACAGTGTTAAAGAAAAGAGTCTATTAACAGTGAAGTTAACTGAGGGCTAATAATTGCCAATGAGGGATTTGGGGGATGTTATTATGGTTGTAATTAGGAACATTCAGAATATTGCAAGTTTGTATGCTGAAGATTACCTAGTATGGTGGAAGATACTGATAGTGAAGAAGAGAGAGAATAAGCAAGGTAAGGAAGTAATTGCCTAAGTTATAGGGGTTGGGTTGCAGAACAAGTGGATGTATTTGTGTATTCGACTTTGATAAAAGAGGGACACTCTTCACTTTAACAAAAAATGTAAAAAACAAAATTCCCAGAAATGTATCTATCCTATCTGTCTATCTATCTATCTATCTACCTATCTATCTATCTATCTATCTCTCTATCTATCATCTACCTACCTATCTACCTATCATGTATCTCTCTATATATACATATACATTCATGTGTGTCATTTATAAATAATATATTTCTGTTGCTATATATAACTCCAACTCTACCTCTAATTCTGTGTTAGTCGTTGAAACAAATTAAGATCTGCAACTGGAACAAGTTTGAGTTCCTGCAAGATTCAGAATAGATCTGGCTTTCACATTTCCACAGTGTGGAGTACCCTTTATCAGAATTGCTTGCGGGTAGACAGTAGGGCAGAGATAAGATTTAATGCTTGCATCATTAAAGATTGCATCATAAGGATACAAGAACTAATCACACTTTCCCATCATAGGTTCATGGTTAAAATATAGGTTAAATGGTTAAAATATGTGAAAGTAACTTGGTAGAATCAACTTGGTAGAAACTTGTATTCTTTTCTGCCTATAACTACCCAAGTCCTTTTAAGTTTTCTCTTCAATACCTCTGAATCTGTATACATTTATCCAACTGCACAAGCATTGCTTGATTCAAGCCCTCATTATATCTCACTTGGACTATTGCTATTGTTCTCTTATCGTGTTCTTGCTTCTAATTTCTCCACTAGTGTGATTTCCCTAAAATATAAATATTATGGCATCATATTATGGCATCATTTCCTTACATAAAACCATTCCATGCCCTGTAGGTCTCATAGGGTAAAACCCAAGCCTTCAGTTTGGCATATATGATTAACCATAATGTAGATTTCATTCAGAACCAAGTACATAATTTTGTGAGTCCAGTGAAAAATTAAAATGCGAGGCCACTTGTTCATAAATTATTAAGAATTTCAAGATGATGAGAAGAGCATTAAACTTAGCCTGGGATTTTCTAAACATGAAGCCGTTTGCTATTGCACAAGTAGCACACACATGATGTGTGGTCTTGATCTCACTTGCCACTTATCACATCATCTTCTGACATTTCTTCACAAGTGCCCTCAGGTTTAAGAACGCATAAGTAATTATAGATTCTGAACTATCTATTGTGCTTTGCCTTTCCATGTTTCTGCATGCCTTTCATCCTCTGTCTCGAAAGACTTTCTTCCCTGGATCTGCTCAGAAAAATGCCCATCCTTTTCTTAAGGACTCAACTCTTATCTCTTAATATATGAAACTTGCTCTGAAAAATTTAACAATTTGATCACTGTTTTCTGGATAACACCATCATACTTAGTGTATACTTATGGTTGTATTTATTACATAATTATATATTTTACTTACGTATTTTTCTTTAAACCTGGATTAGCCCCAATAGAATGGTCTATATTTTAACTATATTTTAATGTCCCATGCTGAGTTCAGTGCCTGACATGTATTAAACACTCTGTGAATATTTTTTGAATGATTAATATATTATAACAATTCTAAATATTTTGAAGTAGTGAGCTACTAATATTTGTTTGCATGCTTACGAATGTTCTAAGTGTCAAGACTTACCATATAATGTTAGGTCAAACTAAAAGTTTGTTTAGGATGCAGATTTTGAGGGAATTTGAAACTATTTTGTATTTGAAGACATTTGGAATCATCAAAATTGAATTTTAAAATGTTCTATTAGGCAAGTCATGCATAGTCACTCTCAAAACCTGCTCTGAATTTATCAGTTCCCTGCTTCCAACTAGGGTGGAGGAACCAACAGAGATTTTCATATTTCTACTGATATTTTGAACAAACTGTTCCATCTCTATCATTATTTCTGCTTAAATTAGTTTTCAGATATTGTATGGATAAGTTATTACTGTAAAGCACATATTAAACATTAACAGAAATAATAAGTTTGAACATGGAATGGTAAAGCAATGAGATATGCCACATGATGACTTGTAGGCTTTTTTCTAGGAGATGTTACAGGAATTAGAAGGACTCATAGCATCAAAGAACATGTATCAAAATCATGATGATAAATATTGAAGAGCTATAAATTTTTAAATAGATTATTTTGGAATCACGTGGAGGTTAACCTTTATGAAATATATTTTGTAAATATATTGGGTAGAAATTTTATTTGCTTATACAATGGTTTGAATGTTTGTGTCCTCCCAAAATTCATATGTTTAAATCCTAATGGCCAAAGTGATAGTATATATTATAAGGTATGGCCTTTGGGAGGTGTTTAAATGATGTGAGTGGAGCCCTCATAAATGGGATTAGTATAAAAGAACCCAATAGAGCTCCCTAGCCCCTTCCATCATAGAGACATAACCTACCTTCTCTCTCTATGAATGTAAGATAAAATCGGACTATTCTAGGTATCTCATATAAGTGGGATCATACAATATTTGCCCTTTTATGTCTAGCTTATTTCACTTAGCATAACGTCTTCAAGTTTCATCCATATTGTAGCATGTAACAGATCCTTACTCTCTCTTACAGAACTTTTCTTTATCTGGATACCATGAGCATGTTTAGCAACAAAACTCAGAAAGGAACTGCAAATAATAAGCTTAGTGGACAGTAAATTAAAGTGTATCTTTTTGTCATGAGAGAGAGAGAGACAGAGACAGATAGACAGAAAGAGAGAGAAAAAAATTGAGAGAAATAGAAATTTGGGGGAGCTAAAAGAGAAAATGCAGAAGCTGCTAGTACAGAACTTGCATTTTTTTTCCATTTGCACTGGAAAATTAATTTGAACA
This sequence comes from Balaenoptera ricei, assembly GCF_028023285.1. Lineage (NCBI taxonomy): Eukaryota > Metazoa > Chordata > Mammalia > Artiodactyla > Balaenopteridae > Balaenoptera > Balaenoptera ricei. The sequence continues at coordinate 52,237,883 of NC_082655.1, forward strand.
CTTTTCAGCACCTCTTCATTTCAGGTTCACATTAGACACAGAGCTTTTCAGATTTATTGCTTGGTTTGAAAATGGACAGAAACTGTAACAGCCTCCCTATCCAACCTCCTTTTCCCAAATTTTATGAAAACCAGCAGGTTTTTCTATTAAAAAATCTAGTCATGGGAATCATGTAAGAAGATGTCATTGTTATAAAATGAGCAGTGAAGAAGACTGCCAAGTTAAACACAAACGGTAAAATCTGTCTGCATATCCCCACATCCTTACACATGTATTACAGTGTGAATTGCCTGTGAGTTTCTGATGACAGAACTTGACCCACCAGACAATCATTCTGAGAAGGACTCGGCTCTCTCCAGAAATTTCATTTATATTTCCCATATGATTACATCTTTTATCAAAGGCAGCAGCTGAGAAATGGGCAAACTCAGCATCAGAAAAGTAGTCCAGCTATGATGACCAGTGTCACCTACAAACACTATGGGAAAGGGAAGGACAACCAGGCAGTTGTTGGGGTTGGATTCTCAAGAATAACATTAAGTTCATGTAACAAAAGACGGAAAAAAAATCAGTGATCATCAGATGGCAAATTGTTTCTTCAGGAATAGTTTGCTTACAAACTTAGTTTGTGTTTTTATCTTTGAAATATATGGGGCAAATGCATCAATAAATGTATCACCTTCAAAACAAAAATAAAATACACAGAATGTGTGCATATTATACCTATAGATATGCCTCTATTTATGTGTCAATAAAATAAACATGTTGTTTAATAGATGTTTATAAATTCTTCATCCACCTTTCTTATATATACAAACTTATTATAAAAATTATTGGATTTGCAAACATTTTCTCCGATTGCATAGGCTGCCTTTTAATTCTGTTGATAGTTTCCTTTTCTGTGAAGAAGTTTTTAAATTAGTCCTTCTTGTTTATTTTTGCTTTTGTCATCTTGGCTTTTGGTGTCAAATCAGAAAAATCATTGCCAAAACCAATGCCAAGGGGCTTACCCCATGTGTTTTCTTCTAAAAGTCCTATGGTTTCAGGTCTTACATTCAGGTCTCTCTTCTTAGTTGATTTTTGTGTATGGTGAAAGACAGTAATTAATTTTTGTTATTATTATTTTTTGCATGTAGCTGTCTAGTTTTCCCAATATCACTTATTAAAAGAGACTGTCCTATCTCTATTGTAATATTCTTGGCTCCTTTGTTATAAATTAATTGACTGTATCCATGTGGGCTTATTTCTGGGCTCTCTAGGCTGTTCCATTTATTTATATGTAAATTTTTATGCCAATAACATATTTCCTACCCTTTGCTTGGGAGTATACATCTTGGATTCTAAACTGAAAGGTTTGCCTATAAAGAGATTCCATTTTTGTCCTGGATTAGACTTCTCCATGCTGAAGTCTGCTTTATATATAATTATTTGTCAATTTTTCCCTCATACTCTATGTCTGCTTGGATTTCTAAATCCAAAGCAAACAACCAAACAAATAAGAATTGTCAAAACACTGAATCCCTACATGGACTTGAAACATTTGCTTTCATTGGGGCATGATGTGCTGGCTTCTCACTTCAAGACTTGTGATAATGACATGTTCTCCATTGCATATAAAGTGACCTTATAGCTGTAACTGATTTACCTGTTCAGCCCCACTGCTCAATTCTTGAATTTTTTATCCTCCTACCACTGATAAATGGACATTAGCCTTTGCATATAATGTATGTAATTGGTCTATGTACAACTTAGACAGATGCTATTTCATTAACCACTGTTTGAAACAACTTTTGAATTACAGTGGTCTGAAGAAATACTTATATCTTTATATTAAGAATCATGGAAATTGGGGTTTTACATTAAAGGAAGAATCACATACCTACATATATTTAAGATAAGACATTACAATATATAATGCACAAAATTAACATTAAAACTTCTTTCACTTTTTTCCATACCAAAAAGAAAAATAAGGGAATTGCAATTGCTTCCTTTAGAATACTTTGAATTATGTTGCTACTCCACAAGTTCCACATTACATATTGAGATCTAAAATAAATTTTAAGCTCTGAAAGAAAAAACTTCATGATAGCTAGCCACTTTCACATTTATGAAGTGTTACAAAGGGGTAGAACAAGATGGAAGTGTAGAAAGATCCTGGGCTCAACTCCTCCCACTGGCACACCAAAATTACAACTACATATAGAGCAACTATCTCTGACAATGACTTGAAGTCTACCAGAAAATATTTTCCACAAATAAAAATAAAAAGAAAATGCCACACTGAGATGGGCTTGGGGGGTGGAGACTTGGCCTGGTCAAGAACCACACTCCCAGTACTGTGATCTATAGGCAGGAAGGATATCACAGCCTTGAAGGTTTCCCCTGAGGACTGAGGGATTTAAATCCCATATCAGACTTCCCAGGCCAGGGGATCTGCACTGGAAAAATGAGCTCCCATAACATCTGGCTTTGAAAGCCATTGGGGTTTACGTCCATGACAGCTGAAAGGCTATAGGAAACTGAGACTCCGCTCTTAAAGGGTATGTGCAAAAACTCACTCTCTCTGAATCCCAGTACAGAGGCAACATTCTGAAAAGTGCTTGGGGCATACATAAATGAGATTCACTGAATAATTTTAGAGTATGTGCCCAAGGTATAGGGATCTGTTGAAATTTACTCTGGATACAGAGAAGCTGGTAAGTGCCAGTTTTCATTTGTTTTTGATTGTTTGTTTGCTTGTGGCTCACCTTTTACCTAGCTGATTTAGTGCTGGAAGGGTTGCCATTTTTGACTCTACTTACTCACACTACTGGTGGTCAGCAGAGACCCTCCAAAGCAGCCCATGCCCCACTAGACCTGGCGGATGCCCTTCGCTTACACTGGCAATCCCTCAAAGCAGCTTCCACCCTGTAGGCCAGACCCACACACAAAAGCACTCATAACAATTTTGAACAGGCCTTACAGCCAGCTGTATCAGAGGACAGCCATACACACCAGTGTTCCTGCATAAACATGGCCCAGCCAAAACAGTAGAACACAAGCAGTACACACAGGAGCCACTCCTGGAGCACCTGGCTCTGGTGACCAGGGTGAACCACACTACTGGGCTCGAATGACACCTTCTAAACTAGGTCACTCTTTCAAGACCAGGAGACATAGCTGATGTACTTAATGCATAGAAGGAAACACAGAGAGTTAGGCAAAATAAGGAGACAAGGAATAAGTTCCAAAGAAAAGAATGTGACAAAACCTGAGAAAAAGAATTAAATGAAACATAGATAAGCAAACTTTCAGATAAAGAGTTCAAAGTAATGGTCATAAAGATACACACTGAACTCAGGAGAAGAATGGAGGAATACAATAAAAATGTCAACAAAGACTTAGAAAATATAATCAGAGCTGAAAATACAATAATGGAAATGAAAAGTACACTAGATGAAATGAGTGGCAGATTATATTATACAGAAGAAAGGATTAGCAATCTGGAAGACAGGCTAGTGGAAATCATTCAATGAGAATAGCAAAACAAACAAACAAAAACAAACAAATAAAGGAAAAAAAAAAAAAGAAACAAAAAAAATGAGGGAATAGTTTAAGAAACCTTTGTGACAGTACCTAGTGTACTAACATTAGCATTATAGGAATTCCAGAAGGAGAATAAAGAGACAGAAAACCTATCTGAAGAAATAATGGCTGAAAATATTCCTAACCTGGTGAAGCAAACAGACATCCAAGTCCAGGAAGCATACAGTCCCAAACAAGATGAACCCAAAGAGACCCAAACAAAGGCCAAAGAAACATAATTAAAATGTCAAAAGTTATGTCAATCCCAAACTCCCTTACTATCCCTTCCCCCAATCCTTCCCCCTCGGTAACCATAAGTTCGTTCTCTAAGTCTATGAGTCTGTTTCTGTTTCATAAATGAGTTCATTTGTATCATTTCTTTTTAGATTCCTCATATAAGGGATATCATACGATATGTCTCTCTGTCTGACTAACTTCGCTCAGTATGACAATCTCTAGGTCCAGCCATGTTGCTGCAAATGTCATTATTTCATTCTTTTTAATGGCTGAGTAATATTCCATTGTATATATGTACCACAGTACACACTGCTATATTTAAGATGGATAACCAACAAGGACCTAATGTATAGCACAGGGAACCCTGCTCAGTTTTATGTGACAGCCTGGATGGGAGGGGAGTTTGGGGGAGAATGGATACACGTATATGTATTGCTGAGTCGCTTTGCTGTGCACCTGAAACTACCACAAAATTGTTAATAGGCTATACCCCAATATAAAACAAAAAGTTAAAAAAATAAATAAAATGTCAAAAGTTAAAGAGATAATCTTAAAAGCAGTAAAATTAAAAAAAAAAAAACTACAGGAATGTATCATTTTATTGTGCTTCACTTTATTATGCATTGTAGATACTGAATTTTTTACCAATTGAAATTTTCTGGCAACCCTGCATTAAACAAGTCTAGCAGCACTGTTTTTCCAACTGCATTTGCTTACTTCATGTTTCTGTGTCACAATTTGATAATTCTCACACTATTTCAAACTGTTTCACTACCATATTTTTTATGGTGATCTGTGATCAGTGAAATTTGATGACACTACTAAGACTCATTGAAGGCTCAGATGATGGTTAGCAATTTTTAGCAGTAAATTATTTTTAATTAAAGTATGTACATTGTTTTTTAGACATAATGCTATTGCATATTTAGACTACAGTATAGTATAAACATAACTTTTATATGCACTGGAAAATCAAAAAAAAATTTATGTGACTCACTTTATTGTGATATTCTATTTATTGTGGTGGTCTGGAACTGAAATCTCAATATCTCTGAGGTATGCCTGTAGTTACATCTAGGAGAGCACCCATAAGACTACCAGCTGACTTTTCAACAGAAACTTTCTAGGCCAAAAAGGAGTGGTACAACATAGTCAAAGTACTGAAAGAAAAACATTACAATCAGGAATGATCTATTCAGTAAGGTCATCATTTAGAACTGAAGGAGAGATAAAAAGTTTCTCCAACAAGCAAAAGCTGAAGATGTTCACCACCACTAAAGAGACTTCACAAGAAATGGTTGAAGAATTTATTTAAACAGAAAATACATAACTAGAAATATAAAAATTGTGAAAGAAAAATCTCACCGGTAAAGGCAAAATATAGTAAACGTAGTGGATCAACCATCTATATAGCTGGTATGAAGGTTAAAAGACAAAACTAGTAAAATCACATGTATCTACATTAATTAGCTAAGGAATACACAAAATAAACATGTAAAAAATGACATTGAAAACATAAAATGGTGAGGGGAGAGTAAAAATCTAGTGCTTTTAAAATGGATTCAAACATAAGCAGCCATCAAATTAAAATATACTGCTATACACATAGGTCATTATAAAATAATCTCATGGTAACCACAAACCAAAAACCAGTAATAGATATACACACACACAAAAGAGAAAGGAATGAGAAGATAATACTAATAAAAATCAAAAAATCACAAGGGAAGAGAGCAAAAGTGGAATAAAGGGGAAAAAAGAACTACATAAACAATCCTCAAACAATTAATAAAATGGCAAAAACTATATACCTATCAATAATTACTTTAAATGTAAAGGGACTAAATGATTCAATCAAAAGATAGAGTGGCTACATGGATAAAAAAAGAAGACCCATATATATGCTGCCCACCAAAGAACCATTTCAGATCTAAAGACACACATACACTAAAAGTGAGAGAATGGTAAAAAAGTGTTCCATGCAAATGGAAACAAAAAGAAAGTGGAGCAGCAATACTTAGACAAAATGTTTTTTTTTTTTTTTTTTTTGACAAAATGGTTTTTAAAACAAAGACTGTAATAAGAAACAAAGAAGGACATTACATAATGATCAAAGGGTTGATCCAACAAGAAGATATAATACTTGTAAACATACATGCACCCAGCATAGGAGAACTTTTAAGTCCATAAAGCAAATATTAAGAGACATAAATTGACAGTAACACAATAGTAGGTAATTTTAACATGTCATTTACATTAATGAACGTATCATCAAGACGGAAAAATCAGTAAGGAAACATTGGGCCTTAAATGACACATTAGACAGATGGACTTTACATGTATATATATATATGGAACATTCCATCCAAAAGCAGCAGAATACACATTCTTTTCAAGTGCACATAGAACATTCTCCAAGTTCACATTCTGGAGAGCATAGATCATATGCTCATATGATCACATGCTCGGCCACAAAAAATCTCAGTAAATTTAAGAAAATTGAAATCATATCAAGCATCTTTTCCAGCCACAGTGCTATGAAACTAGAAATCAACTACAAGGAAACAACTACAAAAATCACAAGCACATGGAGGGTAAACAACATGATACTAAACAAGCAATGAGACATTGAAGAAATCAAAGAAGATATTAAAAAAAAAAAAAAAAACTTGTAGATAAGTGAAAATGGAAACACAATGTACCAAAATCTTTGGGATGCAGCAAAAGCAGTTCAAAAGGGAAGTTTAGAGTGATAAAGGCCTACCTCAGGAAACAAGAAAAGTCTCAAAAAATAATCTAATCTTACACCATATTACCCATCTATAATGAGATGATGTTCACTAAATGTATTGTAATCATTTCATAATGTATGTAAGTCAAATCATTATGCTGTACACCTTAAACTTATACAGTGGTTTATGTCAGTTATATCTCAATAAAACCGGAAGAAAAAAGCAGATGAATGGACAAACATGTTGTGATATGCACATGCACGGGATTCAGCCATAAAAATGAATGGAGTACATGCTACAACTTGGATGAACCTTGAAAACACTATGCTGAGTGAAAGAAGCCAGATACAAAAAGTAACATATTGTATGATTCCACATATAGAAAATAATAGGTTAATTCACAGAAACAGAAAACAAATCAGTGATTGCTAGAGGATAGGAGGAAAGGGAGGAAGAGGTATAACTGTTTGGTAGATATGAGGTTTCCTTTTGGGGTATTGAAAATAATTTAGAACTGGATGAAAGTTGTGTTGCATAATATTATGAATGTACTAAACTCCATTGAATTGCTCTCTTTAAAATAGTTTTATGTTATGTGATTTTCACTTCAATAAAAAATTAAAATATTAAATATAAAAAGTGCTAAACAGAACTGCATCAAAAATAACAAATTATCTTAATATAACTAAGGTTTTAGGTTTAGTCTTAAATAAGATAATAAAGCAAATTCCAATAAGTCAAAGGAAAAACTGTTAAATGAACCTCTTATTCTATCTCATATGACTATTTCTTTTCCTTTACAGCATCCTTTAGAGAACTTCTCACAGTATTATGCATACACTTACTTGTGTCCTTGTTTCTATAATTTTTGTATCTCCCATCAAAGAGATCCAGAAGATCCATAAAAGGAATGACTATGTTTACCCCTGATTACTTTGCCTGACACAGATCAGTGCTCAATAAATAGTAGCAAATTATAAGAATTTTTTTCATTTTTTATATTTCAGAAGATAGTCATTTTTTTTGATATTCATCCATTTTCAACATTTAGCTAATGCTTACTGAAGGCCTCTCTATATACCATTCCCATGCTTAGTTATGGATAAATGTCTGTAAACAAGAGATCTTACCTTCAAAGAACCTAAAATCTAGAGCAGGAAACAAACAGAAGGACAATGTCAAATAATGAGATAATGTTCTCAAAAAGAGATGAGAAAGATGTGTAAAAAAAAAAAAAAGCTTCAATTCTCCATCTAAAAGCTTTAGACATGTGATTAATGATTAATATTTCTTTTAATAATAATGCCAATGGGAAGAGTAAAGAAATATTAATTTTATGGTGAAAAGATAAACCTTGGTATAATGGGAAAAGAAAAAGATTTTCACTTCTCAATAAGATACTCCATTTCAGTCATGAAGACTAGCCTGAGGCACCAGGTCAATTAGTATGATAACTTGGTACATAAAGACTCAGGCGTAACAAGTGAAATTTAATTTAGTAATCTCATATTAATCATTGAGGGTCCAGAAGAGAGCAACACAATAATTAAAAAAAAAAAAAAAAAAAAGGAATATAGCATTTATGAGGGGAACTGGAGGAACTAATGAAATATAGCCTAGAGAAGAGAAGAGTAAGATGATATTTAATTTCGCTTGAATGGATATAGTAGAGGAATGATATTAGGAGTCAAAGAACTCGTGCAAATACTGACTTAAATATGTGTCAATAATCAGCAATACATATGCAAGTAGGGCATTTGGACACTTATGTTTACTTGAAATTTTTTCCCCATAGAATTATGTGGTTTTGGCTCTGGACTTATGGGCAAGCAATAACTTGCATTAGCTATAACTGAGTGAGAATTTTTTGTGTTTTTTTTTTTTGTATTTTTGTGGAGTAATTTCTTGTTTTTTGAGTTGTGCTTTTTGGGTACAATTTGGAGTTATACAATAACTTATGTACATTGTGTCTCTTCTTGAAAGTAATAAGCAATTAATACTCTTTGATTAATCTGAGATACTTATTAAGTATACTGTTTTAAACAAACCTAAACAACTGTAACAAATAACATTGATCATTTAATATGTCCACTGAAAATGAGACTACTAACTCCTGTCCACTGTACCCCTTTTCCAAAATTTATACAACCATTTAACCCATGTAAATTACAGCTGTGGACCAGAGTCCAAGATTTTGACTACTATTTCTGCAACTTATTGAATATTTACATTAAAAAATTTAAATACAGTTTAAAAATTAATAAGGAGTCACTATTTCAGATATTTTGAAATGCAATTTTATTCTAATTTTTTGTAGTGTTTTTATTTGCTTTAGATATTTTTATGTTAGAATGGATTTCTACTCTGACTCACAATTCTACTTCAATTCATAATTATTTCATTATTTTATTCCAAATAGAATGAAATAATTTTAAAAATTACCTATTTGATTAACCAAAACCAAAATACCCCAATATCCCTATCTTGAGAATAAATTTGAGTGAAGTATATAAATTGTAATCATTATTATCATTTTTTATTTCAAACTACTAAAGGATTCAAATATCTTAAATATGAAATTGAAATCTGATAAAGGTATTAGAAATTTATCAAATTATTCTTTTTCCATTTCTATATTCAAGTTAGCATTAAGTTTTTATTATTTTCCTGTTTCAATGCTATTCTGTTTTGTATGGTCTCTATTTGTAAGTACCTTAAAATAAAAGAGAGAGGGAGACACATGTATAAAACATTTATAAAATAATATTTCAGTATATAAACAAGTACATAACTGTAAATTACAGACCATATGTATCCCCCAAATTTCTACTTTTTACTTGATCTTCCATAATAGTGCTAAGTGGCTACCTCACCTCTCAGGGTGTGTGGGGAATGGCTTAGCCAATCCTGGTGGAACGGCTCCCTATCTCATCATCACTTTCTTTATTCTCTGGAAGTTCTTAAATTAAAACCACTTTTCTGGACCTAGTGGTTAAGTCAGATTTGTGTAAACACCTAATCTCACAGACATCAGGAACCACTTGTGTGCTGGGACCAGTTCATGTCTCATGAGAGCCAAATGTGTGCCAATGTGTGCACCTCTTCCAAACTGCATGAACAATGACATCACGTTAGGAGCTTGAAATTGGCTAAGATGAGAATATTTACACCATGAAAATTTGCAAATGCTACAAATCAAGGGGCTTTGTTTCTTTGTTTTGCTTTGTTTTTTTGGGGGGAGGGGGAGTAGTTTGCTAAACATTGATTAACACACCATTGTGTACAACTATGTATTTTTCCATACACTTTCCAATTGGTTTTTAGCTCTAGTTTTTATGGCTCAACCAGAAGAATGTCTATAGAGTATATATACTGCTTAAGCCTACAGGGCTAGAAAGCATGAATATGAAAGTTCACAATCTCTTCTTGTTAGTGTACCTATAAGGTCTACAAACTATGAAATCTGCTGTGCCCACTCTCACAGGATGTTTTTTGTTTTTGTTTTTTAAATGCCTAGGTGTTCTAATATAGGGAAGAAATCAGGGTTGAGCCATAGCAACTCCTTGGCTCTAGAACAGAAATCTTCTGTTCTAGAAGAGCAAGTTGTTGAGTAACAACTTCAGGGACAATTCTGTGAACTGCTCTTCATAAACTGTTTCCACAATAATTTTAATAAATCTGATAGTCTTATATATCCAGCTAGAAGTTCCATGAATCATTTTCTAAATATGCAATTGATAGGGATTGAGCAGAATAATTAAATATTATAGTTAGTTTAGAAATCCCACTAGGGGATTAAAGACAGAAAGGGAATTTTAAGGGAGTTTGGGAGACTGTTGTAAGCTAATGACCAATCAAGGAAAGAATCCAGTAACCTAGCAACAATCTACTCTACCTTGAAGGAAGAACAGGCACATTCAAGCGGCAGGCACACTCAAGCCCCAAATCCTGATAGTTAAAACACAAGACAATAGTTATGGGGCCTGAATCTTGTTACATGAAGTCAGGGAGTTAATGGTCCTTGAGGAGTAACATTTCTGCATGTAGCCAAGACAGGAATATAAGTGAAAGGGGAAAGAAACTAGGTGATAGGGGACATTATACTGAAACTTGAGATGAATTACCATATTTTAGTATGTTACCACCCTTTTGCTAATATACATATGATTTAGTGTCAAGACAGTCCTTGTTAGACCATATAGGGTCAAAGGAGAAACTAATGATGTAAGCTTTTATGTCTAACCAAGAATGTGGAAGAAGGTGGTCTTTTCCCCTCCCTACTTTTTCTTTGATCATACAAATGCCTCCCTCTTTGTTCTCTGGGCTGTGTCCCCTTGCCTGCCCACTTGTATCTCTCACAAGCATACTATGCTAATAAACTCACTCTCTGCCTATGCCTTTGCCTCACCCTGAATTCTTTCTGTGAAGAGACAAAAGAACCTGGGCTTCAGTAAGTCCTGACACCAGGTGAGCAATTTTAATTAGAAGACATTGGGTTTGAGTCCCCTCCTAAGCCAGGGATTCTGGGTTCAAGTCCAAATCTGAGTTAAGTCCCATCTGAGAAGGAGTGTGGTTTCACAATAGCAGTGTTTTTACAGAAGGAAATCATTAGAGAAAAAATAGCTTGCATGAAGGGCCTTGAACTCCCAGATTTTCCAAGGATTCCCTCATCATAGGTTTGGGGTGACATCAACAAAGTTATGGCACCTTTATTCTGGACCATTTCATCAGCAAAAGCTTCTACTGATAGTAGGTGTATCATTCATTCATTCACTCATTCATTCATTTTTCATAATTATTGAGTTCTCATTATGTGACAGGCACTGTGCCTCAATCTCTCTCCCTTATTGAAATTACAGTGCAGTAGTGAAACTGACAATAAGCAGTTACAAATCAGTACAGGTAAAGGTGTTTCAGACAAGAGAGAGAATGGCCTTTTAGAGAATTGAAAGTTCAGTAGGCAGGAGATTTTTGTAAGAACAAAATTCTTACAAAATCACATGCAAATTTTTAAAAACAGATCTAGATTTCTTTAAGGAAAATTGGAAAGTATTAAAATAGTTTTACTTATTTATTTTTATTTTGTGTATGAGTACAGAAATGATCAAATTTTATTTTAGAAAGAACTAGAATTTAAAAGAAAAAAATACTATATATTTCAACAATAGACTTAGCCTTATTTTTTTTAGTAAATTATAATATTTGGAGCAATACAAATTCCTGATGGGAGCAAAATCAAAACTCATTGACAAGAATATGAACAAACTTATAAGAACTAGCTTATCTGGAACACAAAATTAGAAATTTATCATGGCAAGAGCAAACTCTCACTATGCCTAAGATTGCATCATTGCACCCGGTTATGGAAGGTAGTGTTTTGATGTGGGAATTCATTCCACTCTTTATTTCACTGTTCTTCTCTTAACAGAAATAAATATTTGGAAATTCTTTCTGACATACTCATCCTTTCTAAATGGTAAGTGTCCCCACCCTACCCCACACAACTACAACACAAAGGAGAAATATATGCTGGGCTTAAAGTCATACAGTTGTTGTGCAGCACTTACCTATGGTGGATTGAGCTGTTTGAAAAAACTTTACCCTTTCTTCTATTTACTTGAGGAGTCCATTGGTATATTTTAAAAAAATAAAATGTCCTAGTTAAAATCTCTGTCATTTTTACTTTATATTGATGAAGTGGTGTCTCATACCACAATAATCTACTGTGTTAGCCAGAAAAATAAAGAGAGGTTGCTACTTTAAAAAGGTGGTACATTGTCTTAGAACTTTATGTTGTGTTCCTTTTAATTTTTTCACATGTATCAGAGATTATGTGTCTCAGCTGTGACACAATCTTCAGAGTTACCCCATTTTCATTTCTAAACACATTTAAAGATATACACAAATGAAATATTGAAAGTTGTTTCACCCACTCTGTGTATCTTGCAGATGGTATTGGATAAGTGATGGTGGAGAGAGTGATAATGATGATGATAATAATAGTGATGATTCTGGCAGTCAGTTTTTCAAAGTGTCAAAAATTTGGGTTAATCTCATAGCAACATGAAAATTACTGTAGTCAATAACTTTTCCTTTGACATATATATTACAAAATTTAGTTTTATCCTCACTTGCTAATTGCATTCTATAGCTCCATAGAAAGAGACATAAAATTACAAAGAACTCATTGCATCTTGAATTGGGCAAACCCAAGGTGCACTACTGGAAGTTATACTAACTATCTCTGTTACTTGAACAAGTTCCTTAATCTCCAGTCCTTGGTTTCTTCTTACATAAAATAAGAAAAGCAATCATTGTAGTTGTTGGGGTTAAATGGTACAGCATACATAAACTGCTTAGCACACAGTAGGTACTTAATGCATAATCTTCCCTCTGAGAAAAAAATAGAGTTACTACAAATTTATTTTACATATTTCTTACAAGACAGTATTAATCTATAATGAACTAATCAATGAATTTTTTAGAAGAAATATTTTCTTTAACATCCAGTTATTGTAATGAAATTTCATTTTCCTTAATAGCCATACTCTCTGAAAAAGTTTTCACTAATTTAACACAGCTTAAAGAATGATTAGTTATCCTATATATTCGTTGCAATATATGGTATCATATCTTGAAATCTGTCCATTCCCTCTTTTTTTTCCTTTTGCAAATATTCATTTTTGACATCCTCCTATAAGAAAACATAAGATTAAATTGATTAAATGAGCCAATATTTCTTTTCAATTATTTACTATTCTGTATTGTAATTAAACCTTGAACATATATAACCGGAGAGCTCTAAATAATAGTAGAGAAGTTGAATAGACACATGGTAAAAAGATACGGGATAAACTATTTGAGCAATGCCTCAGATAGGAATACAGAGCCACATCTTCAAAGACAAAGAGGGTCTTGAAACAAAGTTTTACTGGTAGCTTATAATGAATAATTACCAAATATATAAACAATTTAATTATATTTATATAAAGGGACATGCACACACACACACACAAACACACACACACACACAAGCACACAAACACGCACATAGTCTTTCCAGGCATTCTTTTCTCTTAATAAAACTTCCATTTTATAAAATACAAAACAACTAAGAAACAGAGGAATAACATTAGTACTGTTCCATTTTAAAATAAAGATATGGTCAACATGATCTCTATGGTGCTATATAACACTAAGTTATTATTCCATTTCTTCTGTGAATATAATCCTTTTTGTTTTTATTGCTTTTAAATTTAAATTGTGAACATAGTGAGTGAATATAGGTCTACATATATGTTGAATAAATACTTATAAAAATTAAAAATTAAAAATTAAAAATCAACAACTATCTTACTAAGTATCCCAATGAGCTTTTAATTACCAAATGTAAAAGGACATTTTTACATTTTAGAAGGACATGATTACATGTCTATTACATTTACACATTTTAGAAGAGCACAAACACATGAATATTAAAACAGATTTCTTTAGCAGAAAAAAGAGTGAACAACTTAACATACCAACTATTCATATCAAAACCTGTAATAATACCTTATGGCCTATATATGATCAAAATAATTCAAATGATAATGAGTAGGTTTTAAACATTATCATATATAATAAGGTATTAACGATATATAATGTACAGCAGCTTATTTCTCTTCTGGAATATGGTCTTTCACATAAAATTGTAAGTTTCCAATTGTTCAACATGATGGTTAATAACTTGTAATTAATAAAATAATCAAATAAATTAATAGAGAGTAAGTCACATGGAGTATTCATTTTCACCAGACATATATGAACTCAAGCAACACTACATATAATTCAAACCTTGGGAATTCAGCAGGCATCTAAGTATTTACCTTGTTCATTACTTATGTTTTTACTTTAGTATTCATAAAATATCAGTTTACAATGATTCCTGGGTGATAAATGCTATATAAAACTGCTTTTGTTTTTATTTTGAGATTTGTGATAGTTTGGCATTCTCCTTTGAAATTATGCCAGTATGAAGCAAACCTTAGGATTAATTGTAGTGGATATGAATTTACTGACATTAATATTCCTCATACAGGGATAATCTGCTGGATAACTTCACATTATTGGATAACTAATGATCCCATTCTCTTTTTGGCAGTCCAAATGAGACATCTTTCAGTGAAAACAAAACACAGATGTTCAACATTAGCAGATGTCCAGGGTGACACACTAAACATATGCAAGGAATGTAAACCCTAGATCCTCTCGTGTGTAAGAAATTCTGACCAGTGAGTGTAAGATTTCCTAGCAGCATCATTTAGCTTTGTAAGAGCAGAATTTGGTTTTTGTATTAGATAATGATATCCTCCCACATTCCAATCTCTACATTGATGCCAAAACTATTTTTCTTTCAAAAATAAAAGAAATGATACATTATATTTTAAAAACTACATTTAGTTTTATTATTTTCATACTATTTCTACATAAAATAAAAAACTATAACATGTAAAGATAATTCATCTGCACTATCAAAATAAATTCTTAACTTATTTTCTTTTGTCCAAAAATTCTAAGTGACTTCCTTCATTGTTCATTTTTAGCCTACTCAAATATCTTTTCAGTGTGAACTTCCCTGGTTCAATTCAAGTGGAATATCTGACATTGTACACTTATGTATTTCTCCCTACTAGAAGCTTTGTGAAGGCAGTGAGTCACTTGACTTGTTTATCACTATACTTCCAGTGCCTAGAACAGAGGATATAGTAGGTGTTGAATAAATATTTGTTGGCTATATGAAAGAGGAAAAAAAAAAATCAAGTTTTTTTTCGTTTGTTTACTTGCCTTACTTTCTTCCTTCCTTCCTTCCTTCCTTCCTTCCTTCCTTCCTTCCTTCCTTCCTTCCTTCCTTCCTCATTTTTGTGGGTAAGGTGTCATCCTCACCTAATCAGTGCCACAGTACCCTGAATTTGATAAGCAATAAACACTATTCAACTGAATTAAGGCTCCGCCCTAACTAGCACTTTTATAAGTGAAATTTCAGCCAACATTATTTTTAAAATGAAGTATAAATTACATACTATAAAATGTACCTTTCTTACATTTTCTGTTTGATGAGCTTTGACAATTACATACACATGTACTACCAACACCCAAAACAAAATAAAGAATTTCTCTACCACCCTGGGAATTTCCCTCATAACATTTTTCAGTCAAATCCCTTTTCACAGTGGCAATTGCTTTCTGACTTCTACCACTGTAGGTTATTTTTTACTATTTTGCTAAATGAAATTATACAATATATCCTTTTCTGTTTCTAGTTTTATTCACTTTGCATAATATCTGTAATATTCTTTATGTTGTTATGTGTATCAGTCTGTTACTTTTTATGCCAAGCA
Source organism: Balaenoptera ricei (assembly GCF_028023285.1). NCBI lineage: Eukaryota > Metazoa > Chordata > Mammalia > Artiodactyla > Balaenopteridae > Balaenoptera > Balaenoptera ricei. Next base: position 52,253,799 of record NC_082655.1, read on the forward strand.
GTATTCCATTGTATTAATGAATCACAGATGGTTGATTAATTTTCCTGTTGATGGACACTTATGTTTTCCCTTTTTTTTATTATTAAAACTTAGAATGCTTTGAACATTCTTGTAAAAATATTTTTGTATTCATTGACCTCTGTGTTAAATAATTAGGTGTAAAAATACTGAGTCATAGGGTAGATGTGTCCTTAACTTTATAGGAAATGGTCAAAGATTTCTCCAAGATGGTTGTAAAATTTTATACCTACAGCAACAATATACAGTAGTTCTGATTGCTCCTCATCCTGCTACATGCCAACATATGACATCAAGGTCATTAAAGACATTCTCCTATGCTTTCTTCTAGAAATTCTAGGTTTTATGTTTCTTTTATCTGTCTTAAATTATTAGTATTATTATTTTATTTTTATTTTTATAGAGTGAGGTTAAAGGTTGAAATTCATTTTTTTCCCTAGAAATATTCAGTTGTATTTTCCTTTTTAAATTTTAGTCACTCTATTGCATATGAAACAGTACCTAATTGTGGTTTTAAATTGGATTTTTCTAATAATTAATGATACTGAACACTTTTTCATGTGCTTATTGATCATTCTCATATCTTATTCTGTGATGTGTCTGTTCAAATCCTTTGCCTATTGTATAATTGAGTATTCAATTTTATTTCTACTGATAGAAGAGTAATTTACATTTTTTGCATATGTGTCCTTATTCAGACTTCTGTGCTGTGCTTATGTTTCTTAGTCTGTGAATATCCTACTGATTTTACTAATCATATCTTTTGATAAGCAGATATTGATAATATTGATGAAGACCACTTTATCATTTTAGATAAACTTTTAGCAGTGATTTTTGTGTCCTAAGAAATATTTGCCAACATCAAGGTCATAAACATATTCTTTTATGTTTTATTTAGAAGATTTATGGTTCTGGGTTTTATGTTTAACTGTTTGACCTGTCTTGGATTCTTCTTTCGTGTAGAAGGAAGCCAGCGGATAAAGTTCATTTTTTCCATAGAAACATTCTGTGATCACAGCTGGGAAAAGTTCTCTACTTTTAAGGACTCATAAAATTAGATTGATCCCACTCAGATAATCTCCCCCTGTGAAGGTCCATAATCATTAGCTACATCTGCAAAGTCCTTTTGTCATGTAAGATATCATATCCACAGATCCTAGGAATTAGGATGTGTTATTATTCTGTCTACCACATTTATCTTTCAGACTTTTATTTTCTGGTTTTTTTCTATCCAATTATTAAATTTAATTTTTCATAGGTAATTTGTGAACATGGTTTAAAAATTAAATTTATTTAGAGGTGATAATGAAAAAGCTCCCTTCTTTCTTTCAACCCCATTCTGTTCCATTCCTATATCTCCTAGGTAACTGTTAATCTTATTTTTATTTAATTTCCAGAAGTTAGTTTTTGGAATTTCCTTGTGCATGTATAGGCAATTATAAATATAGATTCTTATCTTAATCATTTTTTACAACTAAACATTGCATATGATGTGCACTGCTTTGTTCCTTGCCTTTTCACTTAAAAATAATATTTAGGGGTTCTTTCTAAATTGACACATTGGGAAATACCTTATTTCTTTTTACATTTTTGTATGCTTTTAATGAATTTATCACTCTTATTTAACCAGGGTCTGGAACATTTAGGCAATCGAAATTCTCTATTCTTACAAAAATCTTGCATTTGAAAACTTTTAACATACATCATTTCATGTGTGTTCCAGTGCATGTGAAAAATTCCCCAAAGTGGAAATTCTGGATCAGTAGACATGTGCCTTTTTAATCTTGATATACCAATTGACTTCCATAGGTTATAAGAACCTGTGTCTTCTTAAAAAATCAAATTTACATATTTTCTACTTACCCTAAAAAAGTTAGAAATTTAGCACATATACATAATTCCCACTTTTCCTTTGCTACTCCTCACAATTTTTGTCATACTATTATTAGTAGTAGTTCTTCTATTGGTTAGTTTCTTAAATTTATATTATATACTTACTGAAATTTCTAGATTTATTTTTTTCTTTTGAACAATCCTACCCATCATTCTTAAATACCTTATTATTTCCTACAAACAAGGACATTTTCCTACATGCTCATACTACAACCATCAAAAACCAGGAAACTCTGATAACTTGGTTAAGAAGGTGTCTGCCTGATTTTTCCACTGCATTATTACTTCCCTCCCTTTGTAATTAGGACATATTTTATGGGGGAGTTACTTTGGAAATACTCTATTCCTCTTTACATTTTCAGCTCCATTTATTTATTTGGAAACATGGTTTTCAATTTTATTCAAAGAGTTTAATCAATTTTATATACTGATATATAATATATAGTATATATGATATATATTTTATACATAATATATATAGATAGACATAGAGTCAATATTATATATATTCAGAATCCTAGAGGCGGCTGCTACATGTGCTCATTGCTATGGAGTGTCACTGTCCCAAGGGCACACACACACACTTTAACCAATATCCAATACTTTTAATTCCAGTGAGCTACTACAGGGTTCATTCTAGTTTTCTTTTTCTCTTTTACAAATTGTAACTAACTTCTCTAATAGTGAGTAACGTGTCTTGAGTTATCCTAACATATATACACATTTGATTAATCTGCTGTACGTGACCAATTTCCTATCACCACCCCTGCCCACTTCCCTCAGCGGATTCCCTCCTGAAGAAGCTCCCTCTCAAGACATCCCACTGTGGGCCTACTCTTGCTATCCTGGCGCCCTCCTCAGTAAGCCTGGACGTTCACAACGCACGCAGGTGGATCCCTCCTAATGGACAGAGGACAACCTCTTCACTGTACCCGGCATGATACACCTTGTCCCCTTCCTCAAGGCAGTCTTTCTTACCCCATGCAGGCTCCAATGCTAGGGCTTGGCCACGCCCTATGCAAGCGACCGGCTTCCCTCCTCAAGCTCCAAAACTTTGCATGGAATTTCCGAACCCTCTGGAAGGGATCTGCCCTCTGCCCTCTCCAGATCACACTCCTTAAATGGGGTAGCCCTCCTAAGTGGGCAACCTTCTCAAGCTGCAAAGTCTAGGACACTCAGCACCAGCCCGCCACATCAGCCTTAATGCTGCGCATGCTCTGACATGGCACCCGCTGCCCCTCTGCAGGGAGGCCCCTCTAAGTTGAAGATAAATAATTTTCATTTAAAATCAGAGTGAAGTTACACTAAAAATAGATATTTTACATCTTGAATGATAAATACTGATGATGCTTTCCCATAAAATTCCATAAAAATTATGTCTACCTGACTACCATTAGAAATGACAGGCAAAGAACTGTAAGAAACTACAAGGTTTATTTCCAGTGCAGGTTGGTAGAGATGGGTGGTGGTTCTGCTTTGCATAGACATTCAGGGACCCAGACTCTTTCCATCGAATGGCTCCTTCATTCCAGAGGCCTCAGAGTCCTTCTCTAGATCCTCTGAATCCAGACTCAAACAAGGGAAGATGGAGAATGAAGGATCATGAGTGGGGAATCTGAAAACTACAAGGAAATCTGAAAAATGTAATCTAGCTGTGTGTTCAGGAGGAAAGTAAGAAGATTTTGTTGTATAAACAGCTAGTTTCTGTCAAACATTATGTTTAGGTCTTTGTGAACTGCAAGGATAGTTTATGGTTGATCATATAGAAGAAAAATAGATGTAAACAAAATTTTTGTAAAGTGTATGTAAACTAAATAATGGGTTGTTTTTACAAAGTGGAAATATAAGTTATTGAACAATAATAGAGAAATTCTAATCCACGTTGAGACTTTTTAAACTGACAAGTTTTTTTTGGTAGGCAATATATTGTAATAATTTGTTCAGATTTTGTTAAAAGGAGATTACATGAGGCAGCTCTATACAACATGCATTTACTTTGATTCCTATTTGAATAACCCTTAAGAAAGCATCCAATTTTAGTGCTGTTAGAAATAGAGGACCTATGAAATCATCTACAGCTTAAGATATTGAAGATATTACACTTAGGTAGCAAATATTAACTCTTTATTTCTTTCTACTTAAAGTGTTCTAATCATCCACTTAAGGTCTCAAACCTATCACCAAATGTTGTCTCTGAAAAAATAAAGCACCTAGAGTAAAAGAAAGAAAATGGTAATTGCATGTACACTTTTTAAAATCATCACTAATTGTTTACAGTGAAATTTAATCACAGGAAGATAAGATTCTTATAATTTAAACCTAACATTCATGTTTCAAGAAAGTAGCAACATTGTCTGACAGATTAAAAAAGCATAAATAATAATCAAATTATATTGTCCAATTTTTATAATTTTAGGAAGAAATTAATTTAGAGTACTGTTAATGAATGAGTGGGAGTGATTACTTAACAAGTACAACAAATATCTGTAGTTCAGCAAAAGCAAAACACCAACAAGATTTCTAAAGGAGCTAATCCAACCTGAAGCAAAGACACATGACTTTTGACCCTTGTATTTGTATAGAAACAACATTTAGGAAAAGATTATAGAATCTTTTAGGTGGAACTTTAGGCATAATTTACCTAGCACAATAGTACTGGAATTTCCTCTATAATTTTCTTGAGACATGGAATCCCAGTCTTAGCTTGAACACTACTTCACAGGTGAGCAGGGGCCACTGCTGGTTATACAGGACCTTATAAAATGTTGTCTTATACTGACTTGAAACAAAATTTCTTATGACTTTCAAATATTAATTCTTATTCTATGACCTGGATGATGAATACATTTACACCTTCTAGATAAAATATTTTAAAATAATGATGATGGATAAAATGTAACGTCTTATTTTCTTTATTCTGAGCACCTTTCTTTATACCAATTCTCTAATATTGCTAACTAAATTGTCAGCTCCCCTTTCAGAATGTCTGTGCTATTCCTAACCAGAAAAACATGTATAAGATGATAAACAACATACTTGGCATTTGTGATATCATTTTTAACTTAAAAATGTGCAGAACCCCAGTAATGAAATCCTTGAACTTCAGATCTCTCATGCAATTTTGAACAGAAGTCGTGTTATGTTCATATTCTGTTACTTGTATTTATTCTTTTGAATGAATGGTGATCTTGTTATCTCATGAAATTTGGCATGGTAATCTTAATTTCTCAAGGAAAAATGTAATGTGTTACTAGAGCAAAATATTCAATAGGATTTGAATTATTGGAAATTGTTTTATGTGCAGTAAAGCATTTTAAACTTGTTTATGCAAATGTATATATTTTTTAAAGGAAAAATGGTCAAAGTAATAAGACATAAAAGTCTCCGAGTTGTCTTAGCCAAGAACTTTGGTCTTCTGAGAATTGCACCTACTTAGCATTTGATAATGTGGAGGAAGATTTGGAAAATATTCTTTTAGCTTCTGAAAAATGTACTCTTTATCAAGTAAATAGTTGTATTTATTTCAAGATCTAGTATTAGATTTTTTCTTTATTCAGAGACTAACCTATTTGACTAATATTTCACTGTTCTGTAGAAAAATAAATCAATTTGCTTCCTTCTATTAAGAACCACAAAAATGAAAATGGAAAAAATGAGTACTTATGAAATGGAAAAATAAAGAAAAAAATAAGATGCCAGTCTTTACCCTTTAATTGTATATACCTACTTACTATCAAAGAAATGACAAATATACATTCCCACTCAGAACTATGTCTAGAGGAAAGCTTTTTCAAGAATATAAATATTCCTGCTTAATTTTTTCTTATTATCTACTGTTTATGTGCACCAAGCTGGAGAGTGCATCATTTTTAGGTGAAGAAAATATCCAGTGGGATATCCAATTTAACATGACTGAAGAATACAAGCATTGATTGAGCATTTCTCCACACTCACATTCCAGTGAAGTGTTCAGATGCCACAACTACTTTTCTGAACCATCTCCTTCCACTTTCATCTTTGCTCCTTCCATTCTAGCCACACTGGCTTTCTTTCTATCCCTTGCAGTTGTTTAGCATGTTGTCAACTCAAATAAGAGGGAGGCTTTTGGCTATGTCTGTTCCCTTTGTCTAGAACACTCGTGTAAATAAATGTTAGACTCATTACCTCAGCTTTTTCAGGTCTCTGTTCAAATATCAGCATATCTACAGGCCCTCCCTATCTATGCTTTGTAAAATAACATGCCTCATGCAGGGCACTCCATCTTTCCCTGGCTTTACAATATTTATCCCTGCAATGTTGATCAATCAAAATCATTTATTTATGTTTTATTGTTGGTCTCCTTCTCCACACTGCTGACACTTGCTGTTTTGTCACCTACTCTGCCCTCTGTACTCAGATACTGACTGGAACTTCGTAGGTACTTAATAAATATTTGATAAATAAGCTAATTAATGAATATTGAATGGTAGGCATCAAAGAAATTTTCCCACACTTTATAAAGAGTAATGTGTTCAGAATGAAAAAGCCCAACTTTCATTGATGAGGATCCACATTTAGAAATATTTCTTGTGAAATTAGTGACTTCAAGAATAAAGGAGAGTCCAAGTAGAAACTTAAAAGAAAAATAAAACACAGGAAAAAAATGAGGTTAGCTTCAGATTATTTATCTGTGTAATGAACAATGAAGCAATACAATAATGTTGAAGCTGTGGTTATTTAACCAACTAACCTAGCATTCAAATGTGAGTTGAAAGTAAAACGTTTTGGTATATAAAAAACATACAAAAATGAAGACATTAAAAGAAAAAAATCCAAGTGAGAAAAAGGCACATTGGAAGAAATAAGAAACAGAGAAGAAATTTAAAATTTTAAATTAATTTAAAATTAAATCTAAAAATAAATACTATCAACATTGGAAACGTGGCTTTGAATCATTTAAATTAGGAAATTATTAAGAAAATAGAGGCAGGATTTCAGAAATTACTAACAATTCTGCACTAACTTTACAGATGAATTAAAGAAGAACATTAGATGAAATGGGATGTAAAACAGAAATATGAATATTTTATTCAGGTCATATCTGTTTGTATTTACAAATTCATTTGTATTGGAAAATGGAAGCATGTATCTGGATCAAAGAGTAATGTTTATTGTGGTTCCTGTTCATAGACTTCCAATAGAAATATTATGCTTTATTTTGTGTTAGGAGGAAAAATATTAGAGGACAAAAAGGACCTTAGTTTTTATTCACTTGTCTTCTGTATATTTCATTCTCGAAACATATAAGTCAAGATTTTGAAAAAAGAAACTGATATCTCTGGTCAAGAGTGTTAAAGACAATGTATAAAGAAGACATTGTTCAACCCCAAATTATTTCAAAACTTTTAATAATAAAATACATTTTAAGGGACTCAAACATTTGAACCATATTTAGTCAGATATGCTATTTATTTTCTTTATTTACTAAAATAAAAATATAAATTCACCTTATTGTAAAATTTTAAAAAGCATAAAAGTATATAAAATAAAAATAACCCCCCTTTCTTTTTCTTACTCCCTCCAATCATGTTTCATACCTTAGAGCTAACCATTGACAGACTACAATGACAAGTTCTAGAACATGCAGGTTGGAATTATGATAACAAAGACATAGGTTTATAAAGATATGCTGTCAAATATATTACTGTACTCAGAAGGGCACCAAAAGGATTTGAAATAATAATGTGATTTTCTTGTTGCAAGACAAGAAATCAGACTAATTCAATGCTAATTCTTATGAGAACAGGCATTATCAGAATATGGGACTTTTTATTTTTTGCAATACAAAACTGAGACAAAAATGTATTACTTGAATAAGAATATTCACCTCATTACCAAGTATTTTCTGATTTATACTTTGAAAATTCTAAATGAAATATAAATTAAATTTTTAAATATAAAATAGCATTTTAACATTTATAGCAATCAGTCTTAATTTATAAAACATGCAGGTGGACTAGGTAGATTTTTATGTTCACCTCACCTCAACTCCTTAGCAGAGGTTAAAGATAGAGAAAGACTGCTTCCACACTTAAAGAGATTACATTTTAGTAGAAGGGAGAGGTAATTTCAAATGACTTACAAATAAAATTAAATAATGCACCAGGTACAAAAGCAGTATAGAACAGGAGAGCAAGAGAAGAATCTTCCCAGCAGGTGTACAACATTGAGAAAGACTTTAAAGAAGAAATATCCCATGGACAGGATTTGAAAGATGAACTCCCCAGGCTAATAAAAGAAGAATACAACATAGACAAAGGCACAGAGGCAAGAAATAAGATGGTACACTAAAAAATTTTTCAAGCAATTTTGCATTAGTTGATTACAACAAAGAGTAAAAGACTGGAGAAGTCTGTAAGGGCTGAGTCATGGATGAGCTGGTATTAGCTAAGTTACTTGGACTCTAACCTGTAAGCCATGGAACATGAATGAATGGGTTTTAGAATTGGAAGGGACTGAGTAATATTCCATTCCATATATGAGCCACGTCTTCTTTATCCATTCATCTGTCGATGGACAGGAGAGAATAGAATCCTTAACAATGGAGAAAATTGAATACCTTAGTTCAAATAGCAGAACTCATTGCAAGTACGACATTGCATGGAATAAAATGTAAATAGGTAAAAGGTTAGTTTATCTGTGAACAAAACCCCTTTCAACAGAAAATTGAAGTTGCAGTTAAACATTCAGTGAGTTTCCAATGTAGTCCCAGAGCCCTTCTAGTCTTTAAAGGGTATGAAAACAGACTAATACAATATTTGAATACTTGATGGACTGTCTTGAATGCATCATGCCCTATGGTACCATTTGTTACCAAAGGTTGGCCAAGGATCAGTAAATTTCAAATGCAATAAATTCAGGAATAAGTTGAAAAACCAGAGACGTCTAAATTATCAGGAGTGTGTTGTCAAACTTTATTAAAAGATGAGATGCTGAATGTCTTGGCAGTCCACAGTCATCAGAGCAATGATGGGATATCAGTATGCACATTATTTCATACTTGAATTAATGTGAATGTCTTCTTTTTACTGATGTTTTCTTTTTTTAAATGGTATAGGAATTAAGCTACAGATTTGTTTTAGTTATCCATAGAATTTCTATGATGGGTATTTTATAAGCGAAAGAATTTCAAAGATAACAGTAGAAATTTTAAATTAACACTATCCTGAAACCATTTGCCACAGGCAGCTTGCAGACACTCCAATTGTGGCCGCAGTACCCCTGCCTCGGCCTGAGTGAATAAGTGTGCCTCAAGCAGCAACTGCTTTCACTCCCTCTCGCCTGGGCAAAGAACAGATGCCTTAGGGTGGTGCACACACCAAGGTGGGGTCAAAACCAAAGCTGAGCCCCAGGGCCAGTGAGACTAAGGAAGAGGACAGCTGCACAAGTTGTGGATTAAATCCCCAAGATCAGCTGGGTAAATCCTGCATCTGTGGAATACCTGAATAGATGAGTGTTTCAACAATTGAGACCCGTCTAACCTTTGCAGCACTGGAATTTGGGGGCAAGTACATGTGGGAGTGTGGCCAGGTCAGAGTCTGAGCTGGCCCCACAGTGCCCACAGCAGGTCCAGAGACCTACCTAGAGGTATTGGAAGGCCTCCTGGGGAGGCATGGGTTGGCTCTGGCTCACTATGGGAGCAAGGACACTGACAGAGGAGGGCCCAGGAAAATATTCTTATTACTATTATTTTTTTTTTGTACATTTCATTTTGTTCAGTTGTTGGTGTTGTTGCTTTGATGTTTTTAATCTTTTAATTTTAATTAAAAAATTTTAATATATATAACTTTTATTTTTCTATTTTTACTTTTTGTTGCTTTGTGCGTTTTTTTCTTGTTTTCATCCTTTATTTTTAATTTTCTTTTCTTTTCTTATTGTTTTTATGTGTACATTTTATGTTTCTTTTGATTTTTTTGTTGTTTGTTTGCTTTCTGTTTTTGATTTATTTTTCATTCTTTATTTTTGTTAGTTTAGTTTTTATTGACTGTTCTCATATTAGAATTCTTTTGTTTGTTTGTTCCCTAGTTTTTTTCTTTTGTCTGTTCTTCTTTTCTCTGTGTGTGTGTGCATGTGTGTGTGTTATGTTGTTGTTGCTACTGTTTGTTTACTGTTGTTTTTGCTATTTGTCTTGCATAAAAACAAACATTTACACATATTTAATTGTAGTATCATATAAGCAGTAAATAAAGAAGCTAAACGGAAATCAAGAAAATGAAGTCAATAAAATGAAGCACGTGTGTGATTCAGAAAAAAAAAAGGTAATATCTGTGATATCACAGGTTATCTAGTTTTATTATCATTCTTAGACCTGTAGGGAAATTTTTATAATTCACTCTGTATTTTATTGTTTTTTATAATGCCTGGTTTTGACAAAAGAGAGCTTGAAAATGTTATTATGTCTCACTACATAATTAAAAAAAAAAAATTTACACAACCTATAACAATCCGAATCCTTATACAAGGATTCAAACTGGATGAATATACTGCATTTCTTCTTTACTTTATCGTTTTTATTATTTGTTGAAGCTATCAACATCGTTTGCTTCCTTTCCAATTCTGTTCTATTATTGAAGACTTATCTTCAAATTTTATCTTCTCCAAGAAACTTTTCCAAGAACCTTGCAAACCAAATTATCCATCTCCTAAATCTTTGACCTTATAATTCTAGCTATTCATAAGCAAAGTGATTTTAAAATTGAACAATGTTTATACTTAAGAGTCTAGATCTCAAACATCTATCATGGAATACACACATGTAATGTCTAAAAGTTTGTGGACAAAGATGTCAAGATGACAGAAGATGTGAAACAAGACTGGACTTTATTTAGGCAGATGGAGGAATGTGAAGAATGTTTTGAAACCAATATGCCCCTTCTTCAACATCCATATTTTATCCCTTTGTACATTGTTCCTTGAGTCTCTTTTCTCTTTTCCTATTCTGCTTCTGGAAATACCTCACTTACTATTAACAAAGCAATGAAACGCTTTATTTTTACAAAATAATAATTATATTTGTTAGGAGAAAAACAGTTTAGTTCTCTTTAAGTTTTCTATATGGAAAGCTAAAGTTTCATAAACAGTTTATAAAATTCTCCAAATGTATGTGTAGCTTGAAAAGTTTTCACTTGTACCATCAGATTTATCTGCAGAAGGAAGGAAGCTGTTTAAAGAATGTGTGTAGGGATGCTCAGTGTTTGGTTGGACTTATTTGCTGCACCAATAGAGCATATTTTAGAGGAGGCAAAATCAGTAGAAAATTCTGATCAAAGACAACATGTTGTCTCTCTTCTTCATTAATTGTTAAAAGTAGTCAATGGTAATGTACGAGTTCTTTCTAGTATACGTGTGTAACCAGATATCTGACGTGACAAATGTCTGGCAAGTTCATTCAATTATATGATTAAATACTAATTGAAAGCCTGGTATGTACCAGGCAACTTATCACATTAAGAACTGGAGAAGACATCCCTGTTTTCAAGAAGTAATTTTCCTCCCACTTCATTCTTATTCTTCCTCTGTCTAGTATTTTGTTATTTCAAGTCAGCCATTCATTTAATCATTATTTACCAGGCACTATGTTAGATACTAGAGACATAAGTGAACCCAGAAAGACAAAACCCATGTTAGATCTTAAGAGCAGCACAGTGTTGTAATAAACAGGGAATTAAATTGGAGATCAAGATAACATTATCTTAGACATACTAAGTAATTATTTTATATAGGATAGATCAGCTTCCTCATCATATTTCTTTTACCTATTAAATAAAGGGAGTCATTAATTTAGTCATTTAATGAACATTTACTGTGTTGGTCTATTATGTTCCATACACAAAGATAACAGAACTAAACACATAAACTCTGTTCTCTGTAAGAGAGCTTACAGTCTGATAAGAGTGGGGATAGATACACAAGTTAAAACATTCCAATAAATGTGTGCATAGAATGATATAGAAGCAAACGGGCAAGGTGGTCAGTGACATCAAGGGTCAGCAAAGTTTTTTGGATGCAGATAACACTGGAGTTTATTATGAAGAAAAAGAAAAAGTCTATGTTGCAAGTTGAAGGAAAAAGGAAATTCAAAGTAGAGCAAGAAACATAAGACACAGATACACAAGCCAGCATACTGGAAACTACAAGGAATCCAGGATGCTAAGATAGGGAGGTTTTAAAGTGCTAAGTGAAGAAAGATAAGGGACAGGAGAAATGGGCAGGAACAAATCTATCAATATTTGCATACCACGTTAGGAAATTTACATTTGTTTCTGTAAGCAAACAACAGTCACTGTAAAAATGAAAAGCTTGGAAGTTGTCACAATCAGAAATTGTTTATTTAAATAGATCGCTCTGAAAACAGTACAGAGAATATCTCTGTAGAGGTTAAAAGCATTGCCTCTAAAATCACAAAGACAATCATGGCCTCAGTTTCCCAATCTGTAAAGTGAGAATAATAATCCTAAAATTGTCACAAAGTTTAAATGAAATAATGTATGCAAAACTCTTAGTATAGTTACTAGCAGTTTGGGTGAAGATATCAATGCCAGAGGCAGGAAAACAAGGAAATCACCACACATCAGAATGTCTAAAATTTTACCACTACTCATGCCAGTAAATTATTATGTAAATTTATTCCCAAATAGATTACAAAATCTGCTAAGGGAAGGGAATTTTTAAATGTATTTTTAAATCTCTCATTCTCTAGATTCTAGGATAAAGTTTTCTTTTTTTTTTTTTTTAACATCTTTATTGGAGTATAATTGCTTTACAATGGTGTGTTACTTTCTGCTGTATAACAAAGTTAACCAGCTATACATATACATATATCCCCATATCTCTTCCCTCTTGAGTTTCCCTCCCACCTTACTTATCCCACCCCTCTAGGTGGTCACAAAGCACAGAGCTGATCTCCTGCTATGTAGGTGTTCTACAGAAGTTTGCTAAAGACACAGCTAAAATTTTTAGGAAGGTAAGTTTTGCTTTTGACATTTTAACACAAAACTTATGAAAAAGTAAGGTGTTGGTTTTGTTTGATATTCATCTTTTCTAAACTTTAATTGTTTAAAAAATATCCTTTCATTATGTTTTAGAACAATTTAAAATTATTTAGAATAATGAAATCTCATATGTCATCACTTGCTTTACTTTTATAATGAGTTATTAAAGTACTTTTGCTGTTATAATGAGAATTAAATAAATCAGCAAATTCAGATTTGCTTTATTTTGATGGTTAAAATTATAACAATTATATGTTAAACACATCATTTTGTTTTTTTCTGATAATGTTAACTTTCATGATTTTTTCAGCTTGGTGTATATTATTACCTATAAATATATATTATCAAGTGGGCCTAGTATAAATATGTCCATACTGAAATATTAAGCATTATGTTTAACCTTGAAGTGTAAAAGTGTAACCCTATTGGAATATACTATACCTATCTACATCTACATCTATATCTATCTATGTATGTCTACAAAATGTCATTGATATTCATTTTTTATACCCAATTGTCTAATATACTATTTAAGCTCAGTTCCTCCTTCCACTAACCTTCAGCATTTTGGAAATGGATAACACCTCTGCTAGAGGCTGGATAGGAAAGGAAAACAAGAAAATCCCAACAGGTTATGCACATATTCAGGCAGGTTCATTGCAGGTTTCGGTTGTTGCTCTGCGGTTATGTTATTATTTATAGATTTACTATCTTGTCACAAGCTATATATCATATCTGTTTAAAAGCCATGATTCCAAATGAAGGGCTGGGAGTCTTTCTCCTGCATGCCACAGAGATGCTGATTGGTTTCCAGCTTGGTGTAAATTTGTCTTGATTATTTTGTGACTAGTGTTAGTGTAAGTAATAAAAATAATGTATCAGAATCCTGCATTAGAAAGTAGGGAGTTTGGTAATATGCTTGTGCTTTTGGCTGCAAAATATCAATATAAGCAGGCTGCTGTACTTTTTGAAAACTGCAACCTTCACCTCACCTCTGTGCACACTGACTAGGCTACACTGAGATAGTCCAGATGTGACAGATGCATGCATCCCACTGAGCTGATCTTTATCCTGGAGGAAATCCCAGAATATTCTGTCCAGAGAAAGATGAAAGAAAGCACTTAGAGTTACATCATATACAATGTTAAGTCCAGAAGCAATAATGAAGAGCTTGCTTTGTTTATTTGTATTTGAGAATTTTAAGACAACACCCATTTTTAAATGCCACAGGGCCTATGTATCAAGAAAAATAAACAAAATGCTAAAAGCTAAAAGTCATTTTTAATTAGCATATCAATAACGAAAAGCTCAACTGAACAGATGTCCCTTGATTTGTGCCCAGGAGTTCAATGAACTGGAGCGCTGTCAGGTCAAGGGAAAAAAAACATGTTCAACAGACTAAACGCTTTAAGACTCTTAATAGGAGCACTCTTGCTGATTTTACCCTTTGTAACTGTATGTAGATATTGATATCCCTCCAAAAAATCAAAGGCCACTCTAATAATGGAGATTTAAAGATTACATTTGAATTATATCACTGAGGAATTACATTACATCATTTCAATATATTTGCATGGAAGTCACAGAACTAAGTATACCTGGGATGGGTTACTTGCATCAAACCCTTCCTATACTCATACCCCCAATCTGTTTTCCACGTAAGTAATTTTTATGAAATATTGACTGCATACCTTCTGCATTACCATTATTTATAATAAATATATACATATTTGGTCATTCAGATGATCAAAATATGTTTCTAATATATATTTGGTTTTCATCCACAGCTTCTAATTGGTCCTTCATCTATGGCTCACAAAACCCTTGGAATTTCCTGAGCAATAAGAGCAATGGAAACATCTTTTGTTAAAATATTTGATCTCTTGTCTTCAGTTCCTGAAAATTCTGTGGAACCATAAAGGTGAAATGAGTGTCTTCTTATTCATAATAAATGTCTTTCCACCACTCTCAGGCTTATGTTAATGAAGAGGGCTTTTGGAAACACCTAAGGATAGGAGCTGGTTGCCAAGGGAACCAACCAAGAATAGAGCGTTGGAACTTTCAATCCCACCCTCTGATTTCCTGGGAGGGGAGAAGAGGTAGAGATTGAATTAATCACCAATGGCCAATGAGTTATACAATTGTGCCTATGTAATGAAACTTCCATAAAAACTCAAAAAGAGGGATTTGGAGAGCTTCCAGCTTGGGGAACCAGACCTTCTAGGTGCTGGGCCAAACTTCATGAGGGCAGAAGTTCTTTTGCTCAGGACCTCACCCTATGTATCTTTTTATCTGGCTATTCTTATCCTTTAATATCTTTTATAATAAATCAGTATTCTAGTAAGTAAATGGGTTTCCTGAAGAGCTGTTCTAACAAATTAACTGAACCCATGGAGGGTGTCATGGGAACTTCTGATGTATAGCCATTCAGTCAGAAGCAGAGGGCTTGCAATTGGCCTCTGAAGTGGAGGGCCATCTTGTGGGACTGAAATCTTTATCGGTGGAATCTGATGCTATCTCAGGGTAGATTGTGTCAGAACTGAGTTAAATTTAGTTGAATTTTTGGACACGCTGCTGGTGTCTGGGAATTCCTTTTTGGTGTGGGAAGCCTCTGCAGGCACACACACACACACACACACACACATACAAACACACACAAACATGTGTGTGTGCTTTGAAATTGGGTCCAGGAACCCCCAAAGACCTTCCTACTTAAGGAATCATAGTGACCATAGGAGAAGATCTGGCTATATAAAAATCAAGCCACTTGCAAAGTACGACACCAAATTACTTCTCAGACTTCTCTACCTTAAATGTGCATCATATTTTCTCCATTTCAACTTTGTATTTTCCTTACACTTCATGTGGTGCTTAAAGTATAAATCATCTCACCATTTCCTAATATCTACATCTGAAAAAGCCTATTCATTTTTCAAGCAGCTTTAGATAAAATGATACACTTTTCGTGTAGAATCACTCCATCTATATTTCTCTGTAATTTCTGTATGTAAAATAAGCTGTTCTTTTCTCTTGTCTCATTGTTTGTAGTAAGAATATATGCTAGCCCTACTGCAATGGCTTAAAGAAGTTAGGGGTTGATTGGATCAATGATATGTGAAATCTGTAGGTAGGCTGCCCAATTAACAGATGTAGTCAAGGAAATGGGCTCTTGCTATCTCCTTGCTACAATACCTTCTTTTCTCACAACTTGTGTTCCAGGCTAGAATAATGGGAAAGGCCAAAAACGTTTTACTAGTGAGATATTGTCTGTTCCTTTAGAAGTCAAGCCCTCTACAGAAAACTCTATAAGTATTTCATTGACTAGAACTGGGCCATATGGTCACCCAGCTGCAATAGAGTTTGAGAAGATAATTTCTTCAAAATTTCAGACTCTAAAGTCAAGAAAACTGAAAACTTAAGTATGTAAGTGACTTCATGTTTCCCCAACTGCCATAAAACTAATTTTCCTATTATATTACAGTTATTAATTTTAGATATGTTCAAGTCTGTTTGTAATCCTGAGTCACTTGAAGAAAATGATTGTGACATTAATAATCCTATTGCTCATGTCAGGAACAATGTTAGAATGGACAGCTCCAAGAAGGAGAAGATTCTGTTGTAAGAACCCCAAGGACCTGAAAATAGACCAGCCTTAATTAAATCAAGGTAATCTCCCCATGACCTTTCTACTCTCAGAAAACTTAATTTTCTGGAGGAAAGTAACATCATTCAGAGCATCTATAATTTTGCCAAAGTGTTTTCCAAAGCAATTGTATCATAATTCATTCCCACCAACAATATATGAGAGTTCCAGTAGCTTCACATCCTAGTTAACTCTTAGTATTGTCAGTCTTTTAAATGTATTACCTGTATAGTGATATTTCATTATAGTTTTATTATTTACTACTTTGAAGACTGATTTAATGTGCTTGTGGCTATTAGTATATCTTGTTTTGTGAAGTGTATATTCAAAACTTTGACCATATTAGTTTTTCTTCCTTTTTTTCCCCTCTTTGTAAGAGATGTTTTTATATTCTGGATAAAAGTCCTTTATCAGACATATATTTTGCAAATATGTTTTAATATGTGGTTTACTTTTAAACATGCTTTTTTATAGCAGTTTTAGTGAGATACAATTTGCAAACCATAAAATTTATACTTTTAAATTATACAGTTCACTAGTTTTTCATATATTCTCAGAGTTGTATAATGATCAACACTATCTAATCTTAGAAAAGCAGGCTTTATTTGTTTCATGTTTTCTGTCTCTTGTCTAATAAATCTTTGTCTATTCGAAGTTGTAAAAGTTCTTTCCTATGTTTTTCTTCTGAAATTTGTGGTTTTGACATTCTTTAGTTAAGTTGTGTATATGAAATAGGGTAAGGGACAAGCCTTATTTTTTTTTTTTTTCATACTTATTCCATTACAATAAGTTGAAATGACCATGTTTCCTCTTCAAAATGCCTTGACAACTTTACTGACCATGTATGTATGGGTCTAATTCTATTTGTAGTCTCTGTTCTATTGACTTATATGTCAATATCATGTATTCATTGTAGCTGTATAGTATGTTTTGGAATTTGATTCATCTTTCTCTAAATTGTGCTCATTTATTTTAAATGTTTTCATACATTTCTAAATTGTTTCAGCTGTTCTGTGTACTGAATATTTTTATACAAATTTTACAATCAACTTGTCAATTTATAGAGGAAAACATGTTGGAATTTGTCTTACAAGTGTGTTTAACTATAGATCAAATTAGTAATGATTGCAATGTAATATTAGATGCCATCTTTCAAACTCTATTATCTCTTTTTCTCTGTCACATATGTATACTTAGAGTCATTATGCAATTTAATCCTGAATTATATGAGTCCTCAGATGTAAAAATAACTAAATATCTATCACTAATTTGAAACAAAACCTAAATAATAAAAGACTTCAGTTAAACCTAAGTAATGAAAGATTTTGGGTAAACCTACTAAATATGAAAAACAGTAACCTTTAAAGGAATAGGGGAAAATGCATAGTAATAAGGAATTCTATTCTTAAGTAGTAAATCTTAACTTTCCTTAGAATTAAACCCTTTGGTCCTGAAAATAAATGCACAGTCCTTAGAAGATTATGACCTATCAGCAATGATAAGCATCGAATTAAGTCAGTGTGGTTAACAATAGAACATGTTGCATATTAGGTTGTCAATTTACTTCTATGAAATGAAAAAATAGATCACATGGTGACTCTAATTTCCTAAGAGATAAAGATAATTGTGGTAGAAATTCTGGGGTCATTAGCTCGCTGGGGGTTGTCAACACATAAGAGTAGTAAACCTTTGGTAAACTACTCTGTTAAATATAGATTGAATTATTTGTACTTGATTGACTTAACAGTACAATAGGAAAAACCTAGCAACATTAATTATACATCAAGTAACAGTTATCTGTACTTTGTGTATTTCATGAGCAAAAATATATTGCATCCCATACACATAAGTAAATGGCAACAATGAAAGACTCGTAAATCCAATAGCATGACTCTCTTGTTTTGTTTCAGAAATATAACTCATTAAAATAATAGAGAACCTCAAATGCTCTTTATTAGTTTTAAATTATTTATGCAAGAAAAAATAGTTGTTCCAATAAGAAAAATGTTTAGAAAATTTGAAAACCCATTTTCAAAGGGAGAAATTATTGCCACGTTGTAGAAATTTGCTTTATGGTTTTATTTCTTTTGGAAAACTGTGATTACAAACAGAAGGATTTCTCACAATAATTATGCATGAAAGGAAAAACATATTAAATCAAGAGTAATTTTAAGAGACCATAACATTTGTTCTAATGAGAAGCAGAGTAATTTTCATATTGCAACAAAACATTTGCTTTTTATTTCCTAAAATTTATTTTCATAATTGATTTGGTAAGAATATTAAATATGGTAGTCACACTAAATCTTTTTAAAATTCCTCTGGGTTTATAGTTATTATCTATATTTCTTTTAGAAAACATTTCAGTTTCAACTGAATTTAAAAATCAAGTATCATTTAATATCGATGATCCACAGCAATCATAATGCTTAGGACTGGAAATGTAATAGAATAAATTGACCATATCAAATGATTAATCAAATTAAATGTTAGCCTATTTAGTCTATATTCAGAAAGTATCTAAAGGCAAAGATCAAGTTTTATCCATTTAATTAAAAATTTTTTTCTGAATTATATTACTACAGTAATTTTCCTACATACTAAAGAGTTCCATTCTGAGAGCACATATGTTAAGTCCAATTTGTTTGTAAGCCCAACAAAGTTAGCCTAGGTACCCAACTAACACAATTGGCTATATCGTACTGTACTGTAATAGGGTTATAATACTTTTCACACAAATGATACACACACAAACAAAACCCAAAAAATAAAGAAAACATTTTTAATCTTACAGTACATTACCTTGAAAAGTACAGTAGTACAGTACAACAGCTGACATACAGGGGCTGGCCTCAGGTGAACAGGCGAGAAGAGTTACTGACTGGAGGAGAGAGAGGAGGCGGGAGATAGCAGAGGAGAAGGATCATCAGCAATAGGAGATGGAGGGCAAGCTACAATTTCACTCATGTCTGATGTTGATGGAATGCATGTTCACATCTTTTAAAGTTCGCAACTTGGAGGTTTGTACGTAGGGGACTTACTATATTATAATTATTCCCTTTGTACATTTTTCTTTAACATACATTAATTCAAGCTAGTAAATAAAATGAAAGCTCTCCCTAAATTTCTCTAGTAATAATCTTGGTCATTTTTATATATTGCTTTATGTTCTTATTTGAACCATGAATAAAATAATATACTATCAAAAGAATATTATTGCAAAATTATATCATTTTGATCATTGCAAAAGTATATCATTTATATATATATTGATTAAAGGTAAAGTTATTTAAATTAGGTGGTTGGTACTATGTGATAATGATTAACTTGAACTCAATTTATTTACTTTTCTGGTTAAAAGATATATCTTAAAACAGACTCCTTATAAAAATACATTCAACACTGCAAATAAAATAAATCAAGACTGAGAAAATTGGAACAGAGGGAAAATGAGGATAGGAAAAGGAGATGATGTCAGAAGTGAGATGAGTACACTTAAAGCATACCAACTGTTCCTGTGTATCTGCTGGAGATGGGACACAAATTTAGCCCAAAGCTTTCTAGTAGTCAACACAAGGAAGGATCAATGATTCATGTAATGGGTCACAGTAACCTCGAAATGAAAACAAAGTACTCATTCAGGAAAAGACCTATTACTGGCACTATAACCATAAAAACATTTCCCATGTGTCTTAATAAAAACAATATTAGAAATTACAACCATACCTACATCCTTACAATATAGTACAGTCAGAAGTGCTCTGACATTTCTAGTAATAGCATTCTCAACTTAGGCTGTTCTATGACACAGAACACAATTCAGCAAAGCCAAAGCAATCTAATTTGGATGGACACAACTATCATGTGCCATGGCTTAACCCAACAATCCACTGCAGAGTTTCTAAAGTAGTAAGTTTCACATTTTCACTTTACTTCAGGAGCTGTCCTGTGTGCCCATGTGAGTGCTCATGAATATACATGGGCACATAGATAAAAGGAGATCCACTGCCAATTCCAACCAAAAATTTAATAATTTGTTATATTTGCTCCAGCTTTATATATTGTGGCATAATATGTAGAAGAGTTTTGAAATTTGTTTGTTGGTTTGTTTCTAAAGAACAGTTTGAAAAGTTCCAGATCTAAGCAAAGAGTTAGACTGAATATTGTTTAGGAAATCCTCAATCACTGATTCTGAAATAAGTGAGAATAAGTGAGGATTACTTCCATGTTTTGTTTCCTGACAGCTTTTTGTAATATTACTATTTTATTTTTTCTTGTCCGGTACAAAACCAATTATTTTAAGAGTTAGTGGAACTAAAAGATGATCAACACCACCATCTTTTTTAAAGGTAATGGTGCTGATGAGGAACACATACACTTGAACAGACAACCTGGATTAGCCCAATGGTCTTTTAAAAGCAGTTTGTTTTTTATTTCAGGACTAAACAACAAAGTATAAAAAATACATGTTTTTGGATTAATGCCAGGTAAATGTCTCCAAGCTTGAATGGAATTGTAATGCAATCCTTATGAAACTTTAAAAATGCAGGTGTCTGACATACATTTCAAAAATTCTGAATTAGAAATTGCAGAATAAGAAGAGAGTAAATATTACTACTCAAAAATTTCCACAAGTAATCCTATTATGTATTCTAGGTTGAGAATCACAAACTTGTTCCAAATATATTAAATAGTAATATTACAAAAACTAAAATAATTCCTTTCTTCACTTTTAAATTTCAGTCCATTTTGTAGCTGGTCCCCCAGTCAAATGCCAAAAAGAAGCTGGAAAAGATTCATAAAGCACATACATTGTGGGGTAAGGAAAAATTACACCTACAAACCTTCTTCATTTTGCTATCACATTGCCTTTTCTGCCTTTGAATATCAACCACTAAGGTAAGTGGGAAATGCCAGGAGCAGAGATTTGGGACTTAAGCATTCTTGTGGCTTTGTGTGTCTGCTTTACCACTGCTATGCTCCTGATTGCAGTCATGTACCACTGGGCAGAATATTACACACACAATATGTTTTCAGTCAGGTTAAAATGGGAAACATCAAAACAAGCATTAAAGACTGACTTTTCTAGAGACTATTTAATTAATACTTTCTTGTACAACACAAATATATTTTTTACATAGATTTTCAGAATATTTCAGAAAGTATGTTTTCTGACAGGTGAACCTAAGGAGTAAGGAAGTACTGAATAAACAAGAACTTCTTAATTTTCCTTCTGATTTCCCATTTACCACATCTTCTAAATTTCTAGAGTGAAATTTTTGATTTTTATCTTTAAAAATTAAATCTGTTCTGCTCTATTACAAACCTGATTTAGCACAAGGGTAATAACAGAATGGCTTTTCACCAGCTATAAAGGGTCTCTGACTATATTTTTCCATTTTAAAAATACCTAGTTTTATTATTCCTAATATGTTTCACTGAATGCAACATTCTATACTGAGGGTAAAACTCGTCATTAGTTTGGTCTATTATTGAATTGGACTCACAATATTTTAAATGTTTTTCTTTATTCTCTCTGCTCCTTCTGCTCTTTTTTCAGCCTGTGTGAGTCAATTCTAGCTCGAAGTAATGTCTCTCTAGTCTTTCTGTATTTAAAACTCTTTTTGTGCATTCCATCAGTTATTCTCAAGTAACTACCAGACTTCCATTGTTCTCCATGGGCTTCATTTATTTATCAAATCATGGTCAAGTACCTTGCTTGAAGTCTAGCCTTTCCACAAAGAATAAAGTGAGAGAAAAGGAATGTCTACTTCATTCACATGGTATCATCTTAGAATATAAATGTTTAAAAGATAGGATAGTTAATTATCATAAGTAAAGGTATTCCTACGGTGGAAGACACTTGGGTGCAAGGGAGACTCAATTTGAATGTCTCCAGATATTATGGGTTGATAGGCATTCGAACCATTCATTGGGAAAAAATACTGTCAAACACTTGCTTAAAAAGGTACTATGAATTAGTCATATCCCTGAGATTGAAAACCATAGAAAAGCAGTAGAGCCAAAGAAAATATGGAAATAAAATTAACACAGGGAAAGTGCTTTGTTTCATATTTTTTAGCAAAAATATACGCAGAACTTCTGCTTCTGGGTATAGTGGATTACTTTGTGGTTGACTATTGTTCCTGCTGAGCACAATTAGAAAATCTGGGGAAAAATTTTTTTTTTTAATTTATTTATTTATTTATATATGGCTGTGCTGGGTCTTCGTTTCTGTGCGAGGGCTTTCTCCAGTTGCGGCAAGCGGGGGCCACTCTTCATCGCGATGCGCGGGCCCCTCACTATCACGGCTTCTCTTGTTGTGGAGCACAGGCTCCAGACGCGCAGGCTCAGTAATTGTGGCTCATGGGCCTAGCTGCTCCGCGGCATGTGGGATCTTCCCAGACCAGGGCTCGAACCCGCGTCCTCTGCATTGGCAGGCAGATTCTCAACCACTGCGCCACCAGGGAAGCCCGAAAATTATTTTTTTAAAGGCTTCAGATATCTGCTAATCCCTTGAAGACATAAAGATCTGATAATCTGGAGTTGGACTTTCAAAGTGGAGCTGATTTTACTACTTTGGGGTCATTTACTGGTACTGCTTGAGAAATTTACCTGGATAGAAGGTCATTGTCTCCCAGTAATGAGAAATTATCTGAGCTTTTGGTGATCTCTTGTGTCTATAGTGACACAAATGAAGACTTTTGGGTCCCAAAACACAAGGTAAATTGTCCCCCTCGAATCTGTGCCAGGCAAAAACCTAAAAACTTTAGCCGAAACCATTGGAAAAAGCTGGGTTTTCAGCATTCTTTCCTAAATAGACAAAAATTGAGCTCAGGAACTGTCAGGGAAGGACCCACATGATGTTTTCAAATTCCACTGAAAACTCTGGAGAACAACAGGGATTCAATAGTAGACTGAGCTTTACCAAAAGTGTGATGCAGCCTCAATTCTCTGATTGGTTAAAGTGTTGAAATCCTTATTCCATCTGCCCAGTGAAGAAATGAAGATATCACCTGAAGTCTGAAAAATATTTGTACAAATTATCCAGCATTAAATTGAGAATTCCCAAGAATGGCAACAAGAAAGACAATGTGACAGATAACCAAGAAAAAAAAATAAAAAAGAATTACATGATCTAGACTGACCGATTATTCTGATGTCAAGTTCAGAGATCAGGACTTCAAAATAACTTTGACAGTTCTGTGTGTGTGTGTGTGTGTGTGTGTGTTGTGTGAATCCTTTAGAATTTTCTACATATGAGCTCATGTCATCTACAAACAGATAATTTTACTTTTTCCTTTCCAATTTGGATGGTTTCTATTTCTTTTTCTTGCCTAATTATCCTGGCTGGATTTTCCAGTGCTACACTGAATAAAAGTGGTGTGATGGGCATTCTTACCTTGGTTCTTATCTTAGAGGAAAAGCTTTTGGTTTTTCAACATTGAGTATGAGATTAGCTGTGAGCTTGCCATGCCCCTTATTATGTTGAGGTACCTTCCTACTACGCTTAGTTTGTTGAGAGTTTTTATCATGAAAGAGTAATAAATTTTATCAAATGCTTTTTCTGCATATGTTGATATAATCATGTGATTTTTATCTGTCATTCTGTACATTTGGTGTATCACATTAATTAATTTGTTTAGGTTGAACCATCCTTGCAGTTTAGGAATTAACCCCACTTGATCATGTTGTATAATCCTTTTAATGCGCTGCTAAATTTGGTTTGCTAGTATTTTGTGAGGATTTTTGATTCTGTGTTCTCAAAGGATATTGGGCTATAGTTTTCTTGTAGTGATTTATCTGGTTTTAAAGTTGCAGGATACAAAATCAACATCAGTTGTATTTCTATACACTAACAACAAGCTACCTAAATAGGAAATTAAGAAAATAATCTCATTTACCGTAGCATCAAAAAGAATAAAATACTTAGGAATAAACTTAACCAAGGTGGTAAAAGGCTTCACTGAAAACTACAAAACATTGATAAAAGAAATTAAAGAAGTCACTAACAAATGGAAAGACATCCTGTGTTCATGGATTGGAAAAATTAATCTTGTTAAAATATCCATAAGTAATCTACAAACTCAATGTAATCCCTATCAAAATCCCAATGGTATTTTTTACAGAAATAGTAAAAACAATCTTAAAATTCATATGGAACCACAAAGTCCCCAAATAGCTAAAACAATCTTGAGAAAGAAGAACAAAGGTGGAGTCATCACACTTCCTCATTTCAAATTACAAATCTACAGTAACTAAAACAGTATGGCACTAGCCTAAAAGCAGACATACAGACCAATGGAAGAAAATAGAGATCCCAGAAATAATCCACACATATATGGTCAACTGACTTTCAATGAGATACCAGGAATGTACAATAGGGAAAGTATCATCTCTTCAACATTTGGTATTGGGAAAACTGAATATACACATGCAAAAGATTGAAATTGAACCCTTATCTTACACCATAAATAAAAAAAATCAATTCAAAATATATAAATGTAAGACTTGAAACTTTAAAACTCCAGAAGAAAATACAGGAGAAAAGTTATGTGGCATTGGTCTGGGCAATGATTTCTTGGAAATGACACCAAAAGCACAAACAATAACAGCCAAAACAGACAAGTGAGACTACCTGAAACTAAAAAGCTTCTTTGCAACAAAGGAAAAAATCAACAAAGTGAAAAGATGACCTACAGAATGGGAGAAAATATTGGCTAGCCATATATCTGATATGGGGTTAATATCCAAAATATATTAGGAGGAACTCATTCCTAATTCAATAGCAAAAAAAAAAAAAAAAAAAAAAAAAACCCTAAATGAACTGATTTAAAAATGGGCAAACATAAATCACAATCTTATTGAACTATTTTGTTGTTAGTATGCCACACACACACACATACACACATACACACATACACACACACACATATACATAAATTCTTAATTAATAAGACAAACATTTTCTACCCAGTCTATGAAGAGTAACTTACATTCAGAGTAAGTGAAATTTGAATATTCTAAATTACAGATCTCATCTTATATACGATTAAATTCATAATTTTTCAAAAAGAAAAATTGTTAACATATTGTTTAAAATTTGTTGCATTACTATTATTTGTTTCTGACGACAACAGTGAAAGAAACTAATGATTATATATCCAGATAAATGCCCATGCTTATAATGAAGAGACTTTTAGCTCCTTTAAAGGTAAAATAATAGTTTTTTTGGACTAAGCCGCAGAATTAAGATGACAAATGGAATGGAAAGTATCACAATAAGGTATATATGATGTGATGTCACTGTGATTCGACCACCTTAAGAAGTGGACCTGTGGCAAATAGTATAACTCCAGTACCAAGACTAAATGACAAAATGCCATTTGTACAGTCTACCGCAGATTCAGGCATGAAGTCCCTGAAGAAACCATACCCAGATCTGAGAGGCCTGCTATTGCAGCATCCAGTTCATTATAAGGAATGGAATAATTAGTCACTAAATAAATGTTCTGGTTTAAAAAACAAAACAAAAAAGGGAAAACAACTTAGACATATTTCCAAAGAAAACATACATATGGCCAATAGGTACATGAAAAGGTGCTGAACATCATTAACCATCAAGGAAACGCAAATTAAAACCACACTGGGATTTCACTTCACACCTGTTAAGATGGTTATTATCAAAAAACAAAGGCTAGCTGTTGGTGAACATGTGGAGAAATTAGAACTCTTGTACACTATTGGTAGGAATGTAAATTGGTACAGCCACTATGGAAATCAGTATGGAGTTTCCTCAATAATTAAAATATAACTACCATATGATCCAGCAATGCCATTTATGGGCATACAGTCAAAATAATTAAAATCAGGATATCAAAGTAATATCTTCAGTCCCATGTTACTGAAGCATTATTCACAATAGTTAAGCTATGGACACAACCTAAATGTCCATCAATATTTAGGTAAAGAAATATGGTATTCTAGCTTAAAAAAGAAGACAATTCTGCCATATGCAACAACATGGATGAACTGGAGGAAATTATGCTAAGTGAAATAAGCCAGCTACAGAAGGAAAAATACACATGATTCCACTTATACGAAGTATGTAAAACAGTCAAACTCATAGAAATAGAGAGTAGAATGTGGAGTTGCTGTTCAATAGGTGTTAAGTTTCAGTTATACAAGATAAATAAGTTCTAGAGATCTACTGTATGACATTGTGCCTATAGTTAACAATACCATATAGGCACTTAGAAATTTGTTTAGAGGGTAAATCTATGTGAAGTGATCTTATCATAGTAAAAGAAAATCACTTTGACAAATATGTTCAAGAAAATAATGGAAAAAGATGAATTAAAAGGATGAAAAATTGTAGATATCATCTGATAATTGGAATCTATATAACTGGAAATTAAGATGTCAACAGATTTAACAGCACATTAAAGAGTAGAGACAGAATTGGTGTACTGGAAAGAACAATTGAAAGTATGTACACTGAAGCAGAGATAAAAAGAAATATAAATAAAGTAAATATGTAGGAAAAAGACACATAGACTGAAAATTTCTCACATATATTTAAATGGAGTCTGAGATGGAGAGAAAAAAGAACGAGGCAAAATCATTATTTGAAACAATCCTAGCTGAATTTTCCAAAGCTAATGAAAGATGTGAACCTATAGATTGAAAAAGCTCTAACACTGAAACAGAATAAAAAAGAAATAAAATGAAAACCAGAGGGAGGCACATCAAAATAGGATTGCTGAAAAACAAAGACAACTAGGAAACCTCAAAATCCAAGCAGGTTACTTTTTGTATATCGATAAGTCAATTTTATTATAAAATTTTAATGGAAATTCAAAGAGGAAGAGAATTGATAAGGCAATCATGAAGAAGAACAGGGTAGAAGGATTTAATCTGCAAAAAGCCCATAATTTATATATAATTCTCAAAAATTAAGCCACTGTAGCACTAGTTTGGGAATAAACAATATGCCTATATTAAAAAATAGAGACTACATGAATAGACTCATGCATATATAGTCACCTGATTCATATCAATAGTGGCAATGCAGTTCAGTGGATAAAGGATGGTCTTTTCATTACATGGAACTGGCATAATTGGATATCCATATGCAAAAAACAAAAACAAAAAACTTGACCTTAAATTCATACCATTCTCAAAAGCCAACTTCATGTTAATTGTGAAAATTAAAACAAGAGAGGTTTTTAGAAGTAAACACAGGAGAATTAAACACAGTTTGAGTAGATGAGTGGGGAGGAAGGTCCAAGATGAATATTGAAGGTGGCTCTTTGTGGCACCATGCATGAGAATTTGGCTTTGTTGAAAATTCCAATAATTATACAGACACTACTGAGCTGTGTCTGAAACACCTCATTTTTACAAACTAGTCAAAATAGTTCTGTGACTGCGGAAAAATGCTGATCAGCATGAAAAAAATACATAGAGAATACAGGTGTTTTACTCAGATATGTATTCTGCTCATATAGTTTTGATTCTGCCAGAATTAGTTAACAAAAGAATTCTAGCTTGTGAAAAGGACCAGAATAGATGACCCTGAAGGAGGCAAAATGTGAAGCAGCTTTAGAATCGTCACAAAACCACATAGTGACATACACAGAATTAAAAATGAACACTTGCATGATTATTAGCACATTTGGAAAATAAAGTGTGTTTTATTTTTCTGTGCTACATGGTTTAACACGTGGTTGGCTTTGTAGGCAGCATCTGTTCTTGCTCCCACTAAACTGGAAGTTGGAGTTTGCAACTGAGTGTTAAAAAAAATCAAAATCATTAGTGAGCAGTTGAAGATATTTGAGGAAAAACAGAACTTTTACTTTAAACCTGCCACTGTAAACAACTTATTTATAAATGTGTATTTTCTTCTAAGTCTCTCTTTGGCCACACTTCCAACCAAGGATTTTCTCCTTGCCATGCTTTGCTTTTTCTGCTGTCTTTTCCTCCCACACATCACATTCCGCTTTATGCTCAGATCCCCAGGTTGCATGGTCTAGATCTCTGCTCACAGGGCTGACCTTTCCAACCAGTTCACCAGCCCTTCCCAGCACTTCCTATATCCACTAACCCTGATGAATAACAAACATTCTTTCTTTCTCATTTATATATTTCTTACAGAAAAATATTTTCATCCTTCCCCAAAAACAATCTTCTCAAGGAGAAGGCAACACCCGGATTTACTTGCTATTTCCAGGGCTCCATTGATTATTTGCTTAAACTCCTCTCTCAGCCAAGAGATAACAGAGCCTTCTCAACGTCCTCTTTTGGGGTTGTGTTTCCTATCCCAGTCTGATGACTTAACTGTGAAAAAATTCTCTTCTTTTGAGTCTGAATTTGCCCCTCTCTCAGTCGAGTCAGGCAAAATTATACTTGTGTCAGCAGAGGTCTGTAGGTATTCTTAATTCGGGAAATATGCAATTATTATTGCTACAGAAGGGGAGGTTTAGAGGTGAACTTAAAAGTTCAGTCCTCACCAACTTAGCACATTTTATCCTCAGAGCCATAGCCCAGCTATCAGAAACATCTTTAGCCCTTAATACTGATATCTCTGCATTACTTTCAAACCGTCTCATTTCATGAGCTTAATTTCTCTAAGACAAGATTATGGTTTCTACCCTTAAAATAACCAAAATGAATGGCTAAGTGTTTCTATTTCCTAGGGTCTTGGAAAGTCCTTTGCTTTTATTTCCAAAATCTGCTTCTTCCTGTCTCAGGTGGTCCTTCCAGCTCTATGTAGGACAACCACCAGACCAGAATCAAGTTAGTGGGCAATTCCAGTGCCAAAGGCAAGTTCCAGAGGCCAATTTTTTTCCTGTTCTCCAACACATATGACCTCAGGCAGCTGAGCCACATGTTAGTAATCTGAAGATGGGCCAATTTGAACTGACAATTGAAGTTTCAAGTCTGCTATTTCTTTTTATCTACTGAGGGCAGGCATTCATCCCTTTAGTCTTCTTCCTTCTGAAACAGCTTTACTAAGAGATGGTTGTAAAGGGAAAAGTTTGTTTTTTTAATGACTTCAAGATCTTTCCAGGAAAGCTAATTTATAAATTGCTCTTAAAGTAACTATATCTGGGTAGTTCCAGTGTTTTCTCCACATCATATTTCAGAAGGCTTATTACAAAGTCTCTTGAGTTTTTAAAATACATGTAAAAGTATTTTATTACTTGTCTTTTTGACTTATGATCAGAATCCTGTCATCTTGATCCCAGCTACTTTCCACTTTATCATATAATGCCACCAAAACAGAGGCATGTCCACCTTACATAAGTCCTAGCACTGGTCTTACAAATGATTTTGTAAAATCTTTCATGTCTCTACTTTATACCCACTCCTCCTGAGAGTTTCAGTGGCATATTCTAGGCACAAATCAAAATATTTTTCTCATGTAACTGGCATTACATTCCCAATACATTTCTCTATTTTCTGTCAGTTTTTGACCTAAACAAATCATTCTAATACTTGATTGATGACCAAATCACCAATAATGTACTTTCTCTAGGGAATTCCACCTCTACAGGTGACATCTGCTATGGACATCTTATAACAATCTTGGAAATACTTTAATATCTTAAGATTTGGTTAACTGGCATGGCTCAATTATATATTCATTACTAGCCTAAAAACTTCGGAATGATGTTTCTTAATTCTCTCACTCAAATACACAGAATGGTTCATGTATTTAGCACTTTATTTGAATCTTTCAGTATTAAACTGTGCACAATGTTCATCTCATAATGTCCCTCTTCTATTTAGTCATATGCCAATTACCATCATGGTCTGTGTCATTTGGCAGCCATAGTGAAGAAACACTCTTGTCTCACTTTCATCATGATGATTTAATCCAAAACACAGCTGAGAGCTGCACCTTAATTCATAAATCCCAGATGAATTCTCAAAATATAACCCAGATGTTATCCCCTTTGGGAAACTTCTATTCTCACCACATTTTAGTCTTAAAAGAGTACTCAATGTGTGCTCAAATTCAACCATAAGGAAACACTGAAATCATTAGAATGAGTTAAATGGATTTCACTAAGGGTTTTGTGGGGGAGATGGAGGGGAGGGCTAGCACTGAGCACCACACTATAAACAAGTTAGTCTTTAAAAATCCCTTTAGGGAATTTCTGGTCCTCAAATATCCTATTTGGTTAAAATGCCAATCTGTTTCCTTTTCCCTTTGACTTCTCCACCATTTTCTCATATCACACATCATAGTCTGCCACTTTTACAAATACCCACTCCAGACATGTGGACTTGGGTTCTCCCTTCCTTTCATGTAGAGCAATATCATCGGCCATCTGGCCTTCTCCAGACATCTCTATAATGTTATTGACTTAAACTTTCTCCATATTCTTCATTATGTCATAAACTTGTTCAAGGTTTTTCATTTCTTGTATAAGTCACTAAATATTCTAGCATGCAATAACTGAATATTTTAAATTGTCTAATTTACAATGGTCCTCTATGCATTCTATAGCACATTGTAAATGTAAGTTTTATGGAGATTGGTATAAGGTGTATTTATTGCAACTATAAGTATATTTTGTTTACATGAAAAGAATATGCTCAAACTAAAAATAATATGGCCTACAGCTTTTGAAATATCTGTTTAAATATTTGTACTGCTCTTGAAAAATGTGAAACTTTTAAATTATTTTATTGTGTTAAAAAGACTTGAGATCTACCCATTTAACAGATTTTAAAATATGTAATACTGTAGTATTATCTACAGGCAGAATGTTGTACAGGTGATCTCTAGAACATATTCATCTTGTGTGTCTGAAATTTTAGCCTAATTAATTAGCAATTCCCCATTTACCTCTTCCCCCAGCCCTGGCAACCACAATTCTATGTTTTGCTCCCATGAGTATAATTTAGATACCTCATGTAGGTGAAATTATGCAGTATTTGTCTTTCTGTGACTGGATTATTTCACTTAGCCTAAGATCCTCAAAGTTCATCTATGTGTCCATATAGCAGGCATGCAAAAGAATGAAATTGGACCTTTATCTTACACCGTATACAAAAATCAACTCAAAATGGATTAAAGACTTAAATATAAAATCTGAAACTATAAAACTCCTAGAAGAAAAATAGGTGAAACTTTTTTTTTGTAAGACCGATTACATGGTATACTTCTGTTGAGATAGGCTGTAAAAGTTTTTGTAGTGTGTTATAAATCTCCACATTATAAAAATATTTCCATAAGTAACATTAAAACACATAAGTAGGTGGATGGATCATTGTAAGAACTTTTACAAATATCCTATTCCATTATTTTCTAGGGTGGATGATATGAAGTCACTTTTAGTAGCAAGGCAACTAAACATTAAAACATAATAAATGCTTTCATTTAATTACCCTGAATAGCAATATTTGTTATAATTTGAAATTCTACTTACATCTGACAGATGACCAAAAGTTGGTTTAGCTGTTTGAAGCATAAGTTTCTTGGTTATTGGGTTTAATGCTAGAGGAAAAGCAAACAAAATATTTAGAATATCACCAAAAGAAATAAAAAATAAGCAAAAAGTGGATAAGTTGTTAGTATTACCTTTACCAATATTTTGATATAAAAGACAATATTGGATTTTCCCTAATAATAAAATTGACTCACTGGGACTTCTTCTTAACTTCACATTCACAGACAACCATAAGCATGAATTATTTAATCTAATTTGTACAACGTCTAATTTCATAGTCAGAAATTAGAAATTGTATAGTACTTCACATGTGGCAGATATTATTGGTTGCCTACCCCAAAGCCATTACCTTATCCCTTGCCAGAATCACTTTCCATGACAGAAGCTAAAAATATCAGACATTTGCTTTTTTATAGGATACGATGTTCCTAAGTTATAACCATGTGACCAAAACTAAAGTAGTCATAATTTATCATCCAAATGGGAGCACATTTGAGAATAAAAGGGAAGTATTCATAATTCTGCTTAGACAGTAGAGCACATCTGAAGTGGAAACGTGCCAGGGGACTTTTGGGAATATCTAGATTCCAGGATATAAAAACAATCTAGGTTGAGCAACTGCCCTTTATGCTTTGAACAAAGCTGTGTTGGATCACAAAACTTGAAGCAGAATCTTGGATGCATGAAAGGGACTACTGCCAACACATTGAGGATAGCTGAGTGAAAAAACAGAAAGAGCCGGAATCTTTTCTGACATAGTTGAATAGTTTGCTTCTTCTTACACAATAAATAGTTTTATTCCTTTAATTAGCTGTTTTTATTTACTCACATCAAAAGCATCCTAAATAATATATTTATAAATATTAATATGTAATGAAATTTGGGACCATGGTATTTCATGCACAACCCATTCAACTATTGGACAAACTTGTTTTAATAATTTTTCCTCCTATGGCATATGTAATCTTTATATTCTCTTTTATCTTCAATATTGG
Organism: Balaenoptera ricei; assembly: GCF_028023285.1. Lineage (NCBI taxonomy): Eukaryota > Metazoa > Chordata > Mammalia > Artiodactyla > Balaenopteridae > Balaenoptera > Balaenoptera ricei. Next base: position 52,286,842 of record NC_082655.1, read on the forward strand.
AATTTATGATGAATCCGCTAATTTTTAAGGTAAAATGTCAGTTTCAAAACACACTACATGATATCAATAACCAATCTTATAGTCTACTTAAAATCAATATTAATTATAAAACTATGATGCAATTTAATATCTTGAAAACTAAACAAATTTGCTCTAAACAACAGAATTTTAAAAGCAGTGGAGTAATTTATAACACATTCATTTGATTGTAATGATTAGAATACACTTTAAGCCAGGTAGAGTAAAAACGATGTACGCCTAATAAGGACATACAAAATAATATAGCAAGTTCTAAGGACGTAGTGAGAACTGAATCTGAGTTCAGAAATATCAGAAAACAAGGGTGCTAGCTTTGTATGTTGAGAATAACACAATGCCTCTCATACTGCTACGTTTGAACCCTCTTACATTATCAGCTGGCTTCCCACAAAGTCTCTTAATGAGGAAACCCAAAATCCAACTTTACATAATCTTGTAATTCAGGATACTACAAGTTGGCCCTAGTGTTTATGACAGAATTTACTTATTGAGAAAAGATAATTGGTTTGTCCAAACCTATAAATTTGTTTACATTAGATTAAGAGTCTACCTCTGGTTCAGTTAGAAGAGATTGATTAAGAAACTTTCACTTCTGGGCCTGTGAATGGGACATGAAAATGAAGAGGTCTGGTACAAGAAAGAAGTCAAGCAAATTCGAATTTGATAGGGCATATTAAATGCTAGGCACCCCTCAGACAACTTTCGTAATATCTAATACAATCCTCACATAATTTCAATAAGACAGATTTTCTGGCAACAATTATACAAATGAGAAATTGATGCCTCAGGACAATTAAGCAAGCATCATTGCCAGAATTTTAGCCAAGGTCTGTCTATCTTGATAAAAAGGTAGAAAAATGGATAATTACTTTATTAGAAGTTACAGATATGGCTATTGATTTTTGTTAACATAAGGCACAACCCAGAATTGTATGGATTTTCCCTCAATTTTACCAGTGTAAAAGTATAAGAACATCATTTTGCCATAATAGATGTTATATTATTATTCATGTTTTCTTACACCAACCTTAGATTACCCATATCATGTTGTTGCTTTTAATAATTTAGAATATCAAGCAATTTATATCAGAGAAAGAATATGTATTTAAATTGAAATTAGTAAGCAGTTTGTGGTGTGCCTATAGTATTATCATACCATTTAAACTGTATTTGATTTTGAATATCAAAAAAAAGAAAATCTAGGAGAGAGTGTTCATTCAAAAGCAGATTTTATTTGAGATGAGGTTGGTATTTTTTAGTACCTTAACAAAATTGTGCAACCATCACTATCGTCTAATGCCAGAATATTTTCATCCCTGAAAACAAATGCTGTACCTAATTGCATTCAGTCCCCATTCCCACCTCCACCTAGATCCTTGACAGCACTAATTTACTTTCTGCCTCTATGGATTTGCCTTTTCTGGATACATCATACAAATGAAATCATACAATATGTAGCTTATTGTGTCTGGCTTTTTTAGTTAACATAATGTTTTTGAGGTTCACCATGTTGTAGCATAAATTGATACTTCATTACTTTTTATGGCTGAATAAGTCCCTTGTATGGACGTGCCATGTTTCTTTAGTCATTCATCAGCAGATGTACATTTGTTTCCACTTTGGGGCTAGGAACATTCATGTAAAAGTTTTTGTGTGGACATGTTTTCAGTTCTTCTGGGTATATACCTAGAAGTATCATTACTGGGCCATATGAAAGCTCAGTGGTTTACTTTTTGAGAGCTGCCAAACTATTTTCCAGTACATTTACATTCCCATCAGCTATGTATGAGGGTTCCAATTTCTTCACATTCTCATTAACACTTATTATTGCCTGTGCTTTTTATTTTGCCATCCTAGTGGATGGAAGTGACATCACATTTTTCTGATTAGCATTTCTCCTAATTTGGAGAACAGATAGTCAAGATTATTTGCTCACTTTTTAACTGGTTTATTTTGGTTATTTTGGTAGAATTGCAATAGTTCTGCATATATCCTGGATACTAGACTGCAATCAGATGTATGATTTGCAAATCACATATCTCCCATTTTGTGAGTAGTCTTCTTAGTTTCTAAATAGTGCCTTTTAAGCACACAAAAGTTTTGTCTTCTTTAAAATTTTTTATGAAGTCAACTTTATCTATCCTCTCTTTGGCTTCATGTTCTTTGAAGTATCACATGTAGAAACCATTGCCCCATGCAAGGTCATGAAGATTTACATCTATGTTTTCTTTTAAGAGTTTTATAAAATTTAGCTGTTACATTTCATTATTTGATGCACTTTTAACTTATTTTTTGCATATGGTAGGAGGTAGGGGGGTCCAAACTTATACTTTTGCTTATAGATGTCCCGTTTTCCCAGCACCATTTATTGAAATTGTCTTAGTACTATTGTTGAAAATCAATTAACCATAAATATGTGGGTTTATTTCTGGATTCTTAATTATATTTCATTCCTCTAAAATTTATCCCTATGCTACTACTACACGATCATGACTACTGTAGTTTGTGTAGTAAGTTTTGAAATCCAGAAGTGTGAGTCCTCCTACTTAGCTCTTCTTTTCCGAGATGCTTTTGACTATTCTATGTTCCTTGTAGTTCCATATTAATTTTAGGATCAGTTTGTTGATTTCTGCAAGAAAAAAAGAGACCTGAGATTTGATAGGGGCTATGTCGAACCTGTAGGTCAGTTATGTCGAACCTGTAGATCAATTTGGTGAGTGTTGCCATCTTAACAATATTAGGTGTTCCAATCCATGAATACACGGTGTCTTTTCATTTATTTAGTCTTTCTTTAAATTTATTTCAATGGTGCTTTGTAGTTTTCAGTGTACAAGGCAAACACTTCTTTTATTAAATTTATTCCTAAGTATTTTATTCTTTTTGACGCTATTATACATGGACTTATTTTCTTAATTTCATTTTCAGGCTGTTTATTGCTAGGGCATAGAAATACAGTTGATTTTTATATACTAATCTTGTATCCTTCTGAACTCATTTATTGACTCTGATAGTTTTTTGTGAATTTCTAAGGATTTTCTATATACACAATTAAGTCATCAGCAAAGAGAGATAAGGTTAATTCTTCCATTCCAGTAAGGATATTGTTTTTTTTCCTTACCTAATTTCCCAACAGATGATCTTCATCAGGATCTGAAAATTCTGTGCTCTGAGACTGCTTCTTTGATAGTGATACCTGCAATTTTACCAGTGTATAAAATTTTAGGAGCCTAAAACAGGATATTTTAAGGCAATCTTCAGAAGTAACCTATGGCCACAAAAGATCCTATGAGGCAGTAGTTCTCACAGTGTGATCCTCAGACCAGCAGTATATGCACTACCTGGTTCCTTGTTAAAACTACATATTTCTTGGGCCACAGCCCAGACTTACTGAATCAGAAACTCTGAGTTTGAGAGCCAGTAGTTGATATGCTCTTGGAGTTCCATTAGTGCTCATGGAGAAAACTACTGCTATGGAGAAAACTAATGCCACATACTCCAAAGCAGGTGCAGTCAGTATCCACATGAGACGGCAACTCCTGGGTTGTGCTCAGATCCTTGTGTAGCAATGAATGCCAGTTGTTGCTCACATTGCTGGCCATCTGCATGGATGATTAGGAACTCAGCAGATCCCTCTCACTTTGCCTGTCTTGGAGAATCTGACAAGTGGCTTGCTGCTGGAGGAAACAGATCTGCAGCATCAGGCACCCAGGCCCCTGAGGGCTGAGAAAAACCACAGTTCCTTGACACACCTGTAACTCATTTGGGGAGGTGCTGCTTGTGATGCTTGTGAAGCTCAGCTTTATCATCAAAAAATGGATTCTCCATTCAAAAAATATACTCCCAGCAGCTTGCAAAATGAGATCAAAATCACCGAGTACTACAAGTATTTTCTCATTATAGAAATTAATTTTATAATGAGAAAATACTTGTTTACATTTGTTATAAAGAAGTAGCAGTACATTTTGAAAAAAAACTAAACGTATAAAGAAAAATACATAGTGATGTAATCAGTAATGTTTCTTTAATAGCTATTGTATTTTACCTTAAGATATGATATTATTAGTATGTATCTATGAACTCCTCCTTTCCTAACCTTCTACCCACACATATCTAGTACATATTATTCATTTCCAAGTGTGCATATGGTAGGCACATTAAAATAGCAAAAAAAAAAAGAAATCTGACCATTTGACAAGCATAGTAATAACATAAACATTTATACGAGCAGTGGCTAAACTGTTTAGGTTTACCAATTAAAATTCAAGGGTTATAATTAAATTAGAGTGTAAAATCCACCAAGGTAAATACCTAAAATTAAAAGATACTAGTTGCTAAAAATAAAAAATCCTTCAGGTGAATGAAAACTTGAATATTTCAAAATACAGGTATAAGAATTTAAAGTAGCAAGAAACACAAATATGAAAGCATAGTGCCTCCTAGTATATTATGAAAGTTCATATTTTTCTTGGTAATTGTAGCATAATGAGGTCTAGATTCAAGTGAACTTGGAAAATAAATATTTGAACAGAGAACATGCAGATGGTTGTTATTCAAAGTATCAGAACATAAGCATGTCTTAATAAAATTACTTGTACATTTTAGGCACATCTTTCTCTTTTGTCTAGCATTTGAGGGTAGAATCCTAGCCATATTGGTTGGCCAGAAGTGATATGTTGATACTGTATTAACTGTTTTGCTTTTGTTATTTTTATATTTTGCAGATGTCACTTCATCCTAGTTTTAATATTTAAAAGGAACACATAAAATAACACAGTATATCAGAGGATTTGGTATGTTGTAAGAAAACAGTCTATATTTTTAAAAAACAAACATGAATATCATTTCCTAATTTGCCAAAATGGACAAAATGAAGGATACGGGTATCTCAATTTAAACTGAAAAAACAGTTCAAGTTATTTAAATTTTTTTCCTGAAATTTTTTGTATGATAAATCTAAGGTATTGAAGTTACCTCTGATTAGAAGTAAAGGGCAATCCAGTGGATTTGCGCCCGAAAGCACTACTGAATGTTGAGGTAATCCTCATAAAATTTCATTCAGTTGCAATAATGAGAGAGAAAAAAACAAAACAAAACACTTTATGTCACATATTTCCCTATACAATTAAAACCATCTGTTTCTGAAAATTGCATACTGTTTAAACAATTTTATTTAGAGTTCTATTCACTTCATGGCCACTCATCTTAGTATTTATGGGAAAATAGTACTTTAATGTCATTAAGATAGCATTTGTCGAGAAGATGGCGGAAGAGTGGGACGCGGAGATCACCTTCCTTCCCACAGATACAGTAGAAATACATCTACACGTGGAACTGCTCCTACAGAACACCCACTGAACACTGGCAGAAAATGTCAGACCTCCCAAGAGGCAAGAAACTCCCCCCGTACTTGGGTAGGGCAAAAGAAAAAAGAAATAACAGAGACAAAAGAATAGGGACGGCACCTGCACCAGTGGGAGGGAGCTGTGAAGGAGGAAAGGTTTCCACGCACTAGGAGCCCCTTCGCGGGCAGAGACTGCGGGTGGCAGAGGGGGGAAGCTTCGGAGCCGCGGAGGAGAGAACAGCCACAGGGGTGCCGAGGGCAAAGCGGAGAGATTCCCGCACTTCCCGCACGGAGGCTCGGCGCTGACCAGCACTCGCCAGCCCGAGAGGCTTGTCTGCTCAGCCGCCGGGGCGGGCGGGGCTGGGAGCTGAGGCTCGGGCTTCGGTCGGATCGCAGGGAGAGGACTGGGGTTGGCGGCGTGAACACAGCCTGAAGGGGTTAGTGCACCACAGCTAGCCGGGAGGGAGTCCGGGAGGGGGTCTGCAGCTGCCGAAGAGGCAAGAGACTTTTTCTTCCCTGTTTCCTGGTGCGCGAGGAGAGGGGATTCGGAGCGCCGCCTGAACGAACTTCAGAGATGGGCGCGAGCCGCGGCTAACAGCGCGGATCCCACAGCAACAGGGGCGCAGAGGGAAAAACGGAGAGATTCCCACACAGAGGCTCGGCGCCGAGCAGCACTCACCAGCCCGAGAGGCTTGTCTGCTCACCCGCCGGGGCGGGCGGGGCTGGGAGCCAAGGCTCGGGCTGCGGTCGGATCGCAGGGAGAGGACTGGGGTTGGCGGCGTGAACACAGCCTGAAGGGGTTAGCGCACCACAGCTGGCTGGGAGGGAGACCGGGAAAAAGTCTGCAGCTGCCGAAGAGGCAAGAGACTTTTTCTTGCCTCTTTGTTTCACGGCGCGCAAGGAGAGGGGATTCAGAGCGCCGCCTAAACGAACTCCAGAGACTGGCGCGAGCCGCGGCTGTCAGCGCGGACCCCAGAGAGGGGCGTGAGACGCTGGGGCTGCTGCTGCCGCCACCAAGAGGCCTGTGTGCGAGCGCAGGTCGCTCTCCACACCGCCCCTCCCGGGGGCCCGTGCAGCCCGCCACTGCCAGCATCCCGTGATGCAGGGACAACTTCCCCGGGAGAACGCACTGCGCACCTCAAGCTGGTGCAACATCACGCTGGTCTCTGACGCCGCAGGCTCGCCCCGCCTCCTCTGTACCCCTCCCTCCCCGCAGCCTGGGAGAGCCAGAGCCCCCGAAGCAGCTGCTCCTTTAACCCTGTCCTGTCTGGGCGGGGAACAGACGCCCACAGGCGACCTACACGCAGAGGCGGGTCCAAATCCAAAGCTGATCCCCAGGAGCTGTGCGAACAGAGACGAGGAGGGGAAATCTCTCCCAGCAGCCTCAGGAGCAGCGGATTAAAGCTCCACAAACAACTTGATGTGCCTGCATCTGTTGAATACCTGAATAGACAACGAATCATCCCAAATTCAGGAGGTGGACTTTGGGAGCAGGATATATTAATTTTTCCCCTTTTCCTTTTTTTTGTGAGTGTATATGTATATGCTTCTGGGGGAGATTTTGTCTGTATAGCTTTGCTTTATAATAGCTTTATTTTACTTCACTATATTATAGCCTCTTTCTTTCTTTCTTTCTTTCTATTTTTTCTCCCTTTTACTCTGAGCCGTGTGGACGAAAGGCTCTTGGTGCTTCAGCCAGGCATCAGGGCCGTACCTCGGAGGTGGGAGAGCCAACTTCAGGACACTGGTCCACAAGAGACGTCCGAGCCCCACGTAATACCAAACGGCAAAAATTTCTCAGAGATCTCCATCTCAACATCAAGACCCAGCATCACTCAATGACCAGCAAGCTACAGTGCTGAACACCCTATGCCAAACAACTAGCAAGACAGGAACACAGCCCCATCCAATAGCAGAGAGGCTGCCTAAAATCATAATAAGGCCACAGACACCCCAAAATACACCACCAGACGTGGACGTGCCCACCAGAAAGACAAGATCCAGCCTCATCCACCAGAGCTCAGGCACTAGTTCCCTCTACCAGGAAGCCTACACAACCCACTGAACCAACCTTAGCCACTGGGGACAGATACCAAAAACAACGGGAACTACGAACCTGCAACCTGCGATAAGGAGACCCCAAACACAGTAAGATAAGCAAAATGAGACGACAGAAAAACACACAGCAGATGAAGGAGCAAGGTCAAAATACACTAGACTTAACAAATGAAGAGGAAATAGGTAGTCTACCTGAAAAAGAGTTCAGAATAATGATAGTAAGGATGATCCAAAATCTTGGAAATAGAATAGACAAAATGCAAGAAATATTTAACAAGGACGTAGAAGAACTAAAGAGGAACCAAGCAATGATGAAAAACACAATAAATGAAATTAAAAATACTCTAGATGGGATCAATAGCAGAATAACTGAGGCAGAAGAAAGGATAAGTGATCTGGAAGATAAAATGGTGGAAATAACTACTGCAGAGCAGGATAAAGAAAAAAGAATGAAAAGAACTGAGGACAGTCTCAGAGACATCTGGGACAACATTAAACGCACCAACATTCGAATTATAGAGGTCCCAGAAGAAGAAGAGAAAAAGAAAGGGACTGAGAAAATATTTGAAGAGATTATAGTTGAAAACTTCCCTAATATGGGAAAGGAAATAGTTAATCAAGTCCTGGAAGCACAGAGAGTCCCATACAGGATAAACCCAAGGAGAAACACGCCAAGACACATATTAATCAAACTGTCAAAAATTAAATATAAGGAAAACATATTAAAGGTAGCAAGGGAAAAAAAACAAATAACACACAAGGGAATCCCCATAAGGTTAACATCTGATCTTTCAGCAGAAACTCTGCAAGCCAGAAGGGAGTGGCAGGATATACTTAAAGTGATGAAGGAGAAGAGCCTACAACCAAGATTACTCTACCCAGCAAGGATCTCATTCATATGTGATGGAGAAATTAAAAACTTTACAGACAAGCAAAAGCTGAGAGAGTTCAGCACCACCAAACCAGCTTTACAACAAATGCTAAAGGAACTTCTCTAGGCAAGAAACACAAGAGAAGGAAAACACCTACAATAACAAACCCAAAACATTTAAGAAAATGGGAATAGGAACATACATATCGCTAATTACCTTGAATGTAAATGGATTAAATGCTCCCACCAAAAGACACAGGCTGGCTGAATGGATACAAAAACAAGACCCATATATATGCTGTCTACAAGAGACCCACTTCAGACCTAGAGACACATACAGACTGAAAGTGAGGGGATGGAAAAAGATATTCCATGCAAATGGAAATCAAAAGAAAGCTGGAGTAGCAATTCTCATATCAGACAAAATAGACTTTAAAATAAAGACTATTACAAGAGACAAAGAAGGACGCTATATAATGATCAAGGGATCGATCCAAGAGGAAGGTATAACAATTGTAAATATTTATGCACCCAACATAGGAGCACCTCAATACATAAGGCAAATACTAACAGCCATAAAAGGGGAAATCGACAGCAACACAATCATAGTAGGGGACTTTAACACCCCACTTTCACCAATGGACAGATCATCCAAAATGAAAATAAATAAGGAAACACAAGCTTTAAATGATACATTAAACAAGATGGACTTAATTGATATTTATAGGACATTCCACCCAAAAACAACAGAATACACATTTTTCTCAAGTGCTCATGGAACATTCTCCAGGATAGATCATATCTTGGGTCACAAATCAAGCCTTGGTAAATTTAAGAAAATTGAAATCGTATCAAGTATCTTTTCCAACCACAACACTATGAGACTAGATATCAATTACAGGAAAAGATCTGTAAAAAATACAAACACATGGAGGCTACACAATACACTACTTAATAACGAAGTGATCAATGAAGATATCAAAGGGGAAATCAAAAAATACCTATAAACAAATGACAATGGAGATAAGACGACCCAAAACCTATGGGACGCAGCAAAAGCAGTGCTAAGAGGGAAGTTTATAGCAATACAAGCCTACTTCAAGAAACAGGAAACATCTCGAATAAACAACCTAACCTTGCACCTAAAGCAATTAGAGAAAGAAGAACAAAAAAACCCCAAAGCTAGCAGAAGGAAAGAAATCATAAAGATCAGGTCAGAAATAAATGAAAAAAAATGAAGGAAACAATAGCAAAAATCAATGAAACTAAAAGCTGGTTCTTTGAGAAGATAAACAAAATTGATAAACCATTAGCCAGACTCATCAAGAGAAAAAGGGAGAAGACTCAAATCAATAGAATTAGAAATGAAAAAGGAGAAGTAACCACTGACACTGCAGAAATACAAAAGATCATGAGAGATTACTACAAGCAACTCTACGTCAATAAAATGGACAACCTGGAAGAAATGGACAGATTCTTAGAAATGCACAAACTGCCGAGACTGAACCAGGAAGAAATAGAAAATATGAACAGACCAATCACAAGCACTGAAATTGAAACTGTGATTAAAAACCTTCCAACAAACAAAAGCCCAGGACCAGATGGCTTCACAGGTGAATTCTATCAAACATTTAGAGAAGCGCTAACACCTATCCTTCTCAAACTCTTCCAAAATATTGCAGAGGGAGGAACACTCCCAAACTCATTCTACGAGGCCACCATCACCCTGATACCAAAACCAGACAAAGATGTCACAAAGAAAGAAAACTACAGGCCAATATCACTGATGAACGTTGATGCAAAAATCCTCAACAAAATACTAGCAAACAGAATCCAACAGCACATTAAAAGGAACATACAACATGATCAAGTGGGGTTTATCCCAGGAATGCAAGGATTCTTCAATATACGCAAATCAATCAATGTGATACACCATATTAACAAATTGAAGGAGAAAAACCATATGATCATCTCAATAGATGCAGAGAAATCTTTCGACAAATTTCAACACCCATTTATGATAAAAACCCTGCAGAAAGTAGGCATAGAGGGAACTTTCCTCAACATAATAAAGGCCATATATGACAAACCCACAGCCAACATTGTCCTCAATGGTGAAAAACTGAAACCATTTCCACTAAGATCAGGAACAAGACAAGGTTGCCCACTCTCACCACTATTATTCAACATAGTTTTGTAAGTGTTAGCCACAGCAATCAGAGAAGACAGAGAAATAAAAGGAATCCAAATCGGAAAAGAAGAAGTAAAGCTGTCACTATTTGCAGATGACATGATACTATACATAGAGAATCCTAAAGATGCTACCAGAAAACTCCTAGAGCTAATCAATGAATTTGGTAAAGTAGCAGGATACAAAATTAATGCACAGAAATCTCTTGCATTTCTATACACTAATGACGAAAAATCTGAAAGTGAAATTAAGAAAACACTCCCGTTTACCATTGCAACAAAAAGAATAAAATATCTAGGAATAAACCTACCTAAGGAGACAAAAGACCTGTACGCAGAAAATGATAAGACACTGATGAAAGAAATTAAAGATGATACAAATAGATGGAGAGATATACCATGTTCCTGGATTGGAAGAATCAACATTGTGAAAATGACTCTACTACCCAAAGCAATCTACAGATTCAATGCAATCTCTATCAAACTACCACTGGCATTTTTCACAGAACTAGAACAAAAAATTTCACAATTTGTATGGAAACACAAAAGACCCCGAATAGCCAAAGCAACCTTCAGAACGAAAAATGGAGCTGGAGGAATCAGGCTCCCTGACTTCAGACTGTATTACAAAGCTTCAGTAATCAAGACAGTTTGGTACTGGCACAAAAACAGAAATATAGATCAATGGAACAGGATAGAAAGCCCAGAGATAAACCCACACACATATGGTCACCTTATCTTTGATAAAGGAGGCAAGCATATACAGTGGAGAAAAGACAGCCTCTTCAATAAGTGGTGCTGGGAAAACTGGACAGATACATGTAAAAGTATGAAATTAGAACACTCCCTGACACCATGCACAAAAATAAACTCCAAATGGATTAAAGACCTAAGTGTAAGGCCAGACACTATCAAACTCTTAGAGGAAAACATAGGCAGAACACTCTATGACATACATCACAGCAAGATTCTTTTTGACCCAGCTCCCAGAGAAATGGAAATAAGAACACAAATAAACAAATGGGACCTAATGAAACTTAAAAGCTTTTGCACAGCAAAGGAAACCATAAACAAGACCAAAAGACAACCATCAGAATGGGAGAAAATATTTGCAAATGAAGCAACTGACAAAGGATTAATCTCCAAGATTTACAAGCAGCTCATGCAGCTCAATAACAAAAAAACGAACAACCCAATCCAAAAATGGGCAGAAGACCTAAATAGACATTTCTCCAAAGAAGATATACAGATGGCCTACAGACACATGAAAGAATGCTCAACATCATTAATCATTAGAGAAATGCAAATCAAAACTACAATGAGATATCATCTCACACCGGTCAGAATGGCCATCATCAAAAAATCTAGAAACAATAAATGCTGGAGAGGGTGTGGAGGAAAGGGAACACTCTTGCACTGTTGGTGGGAATGTAAATTGATACAGCCACTATGGAGAACAGTATGGAGGTTCCTTAAAAAACTACAAATAGAACTACCATACGACCCAGCAATCCCACTACTGGGCATATACCCTGAGAAAACCATAGGTCAAAAAGTGTCATGTACCACAATGTTCATTGCAGCTCTATTTACAATAGCCAGGACATGGAAGCAACCTAAATGTCCATCGACAGATGAATGGATAAAGAAGATGTGGCACATATATACAATGGAATATTACTCAGCCATAAAAAGAAATGAAATGGAGGTATTCGTAATGAGGTGGATGGAGTTAGAGTCTGTCATACAGAGTGAAGTAAGTCAGAAAGAGAAAAACAAATACAGTATGCTAACACATATATACGGAATCTAAGGAAAAAAAAAAAGGCCATGAAGAACCTAGTGGCAAGACGGGAGTGAAGACACAGACCTACTAGAGAATGGACTTGAGGATATGGGGAGGGGGTGGGGTGAGACGTGACAGGGTAAGAGAGTGTCATGGACATATATACACTACCAAATGTAAAATAGCTAGTGGGAAGTAGCCGCATAGCACAGGGAGATCAGCTCGGTGCTTTGTGACCACATAGAGGGGTGGGATGGGGAGGGTGGGAGGGAGGGAGATGCAAGAGGGAAGAGAAATGGGAACATATTGTATATGTATAACTGATTCACTTTGTTGTAAAGCAGAGGCTAACACACCATTGTAAGGCAATTATACTTCAATAAAGATGTTTAAAAAAAAAAAAAAGATAGCATTTGTCACATTACTGTTGTGGTAGTTTTAATGGGAAAATTCAGCTAATTTACAGGAAATGTCTCAGTACACATAACTTGGTGGGAATTTAGGAAACAGTGATGTATATATTACAACAGAAATGTATGTAAAAATATTTAAAATAAAAAAATAGAAGATATGAATGTCAGGAGAAGGCTAAAAAATTGTCAATAAATTCCCATCAATAAAACTTTAATAAATCATCTTCTGGTGGGTGGCTTATTATTTACTTTGTGTTTATTAATATATTTTTAAGAACTTTTCTAGTTGGTTATGGATCAGCATCTTTTGGCAATAGCACAATGTTTGTGAGAATTTTGTACAATGAGTTTTTAAATATGTGTGTGAATGAAATGAAGATATATTTAATCTCGACTAATCCTGCTTGTGAAATGCCTGTGCTTAGCCATAGAAGGAATAAGAGTTGTATTTTTAGTAAATTGAAAGTTAAACATGGAACTGTAAGGACTTCTGTTATTTATTCATTCGGTAAAAATTTTAGCTTCAACTGTGTGCCAGAAATAAGGATAAATAAAACATAGCTATGACCTTGGATAGCCATATACACTAGTGATAGAGAAGTAATTAAAATACTTAAAATAAAATATGAAAAATCCTCTAATAAATACTGGGAGAGCAGAATAGAAAGAGAAAAGTAGCCCAAAGCTCTCAGAAAGGATTCAGAAAGGCATTTCAATTAATGGAATCTCAAATATAAGGAGAAGGAGTTAAAATTCTATTATTTTCTGTATTAGTAAGGCATACACTAAAAGTTCGTGGTCAGTATGGGGCCCTACATTTCAAAATGAGAGTAAATCAGGAAGATATCTGGCAAAGACAATGCTAACTAGAAAAAAAGCCCTATGAGGAAAAGTAAAAATAATTGATGCTATTTAGTTAGAAAAGAAAGTTGTGACATCATGCAAATGGAAAGTTAATGTTTCTTCAGATTCTTGTAGAACAGACCATGACAAGCCTATCAAAAATACATTATATTTGGGACTTTGCTTTTGCTTATGATGGACTAGCTTGTGTCAAACCCACTCTACTGACAGAAACAACTAGAAAAGCTGGGTAAAATGCATTAAATCTCTTTGGAGGCATCAGAAATTACCAAGACAACCAAGATTTGAAGGGAGAAAATCTCAGAGAGAATGGAAAATGCTGGAACTGTGGTTTGGTGCCATTTTTTCTTTCCTGGTATCTGCTGATTCCTAAGCAGGGGAAAGCTTAGAGATTGAGAATCAACTAGAGGTTGGTGTATGAGTCTGAGAAGTTATGTAGATCTTTTGGCAGTCTTACAGTGCAGGGAAGGGCAAAGCTAAAGCTCAGGGCCAGTTAAGAAGACTGATTAACACACCAGATCCTGGAAGTCTGCACTCAAGGTACGAGGTCAAATCTGAAATAGACCAGCCCTAAAAAAACTGAAACCCGGCTTTAAATTAGCTCAGTTTCAATACTGGATTCAGGAGATAAGCCAGAAATATGCAAAAGTAAATATCTATGGGAAAGATAAGATCATCCAGATATAAAAATTATCCCTACTGTATTTTTACACAATAATTAGGATTCAATCATATATTACCAGGCTATCACAACACAAGATCAATATACATAAAACAAACAAAGGGAAAAAAAAGAAAATGAAAAATAGAGATTCAGGAAGGTGATCTAGATGTTAAAGTTATAAGGACTTTATAATAACTTTGATTCATAGGTTTATGAAAAATATATTTCAGGATAAAGAATTTTAGTAGTTAGCTAGTATCTGTTAATAAAACTCAAAAAGTAATTATAGAATTAACAATAAATTAACAAGAATTAAAGACTTGATAACTGGGATTAAGAAGATTAGACACAGAGGATTAATGAATTGGATATAGCTCAGAAGAAAATGCTCAACTTGAAGCATGGAAAGAAAATACAGAGAAAAATTTAAGAAGATGTCTGATGTACTAAGAGTTATAATCCCATGAAGAAAGGAGACAATGAAGTAGAGCAATATTTGAAGACGTATTACCAAGAATGCAAGCCATAAAATACAAACAAAAAATGTAAACTGTATTGTAGAACTAAAGGAGAAAGATGATACAATAAACAAAAATATCTACAAGACAATGCAGACAGCTATCTTCAAAAATATTAGGTAATATGAGTTTCCTTGAAAGAATATAAAAAACACTATATGGGGGGAAATGATGAGTTGGACTGCATTAAAATGAAGAACTTCTCATCTAATGAAAACATTAAGAGAAATTCATTAAGAGAAAATTCAAGCCAATAAGTGGGAGAAAATATATGTCATACATACATCTGACTCATGTATAAAATTTACTGAAAAAAATCTACAAATGAATAAAAATGCAGGCCACCCAATAATCACATGAGCAAGTGGATGTCAAAGAGGATATCCAAATCACAAATGAAAATATTTTAACACTGTTTAACCTTATTATTCTTCAAGGTAATGCAAATTGAAACTACGAGATAACTATTTCCTATCCAAATTGCTGCAAGGACAGAAAATACAGAGAGTTGGCAAGGATTGGAAGTAATGAGAATTCTTATAGACTGATAGGTGGAGTGAAAATTTGTACATATCAATTTGAAAAATTATTTTTCAATATTTACTAAAATTGAACATATGCATAAACTACGACCTAGAAATTCAATTCTGAGAAATAAGACTGCTAGAAATTCATTCAATAAAAGGCATTTACTAGAATGCTGAAATATTCATGGCAGTATTTTTTCATAACAAACCCAAATTACAAACAATACCAATATCCTCAACCATATCAATCAACAATAGAACTGATTAAAAAGTATAGTATAATCAGATAAGAGGATGTCATTCAGCAATAAAAATAAACAAATACTGATTTAAGCAACAACGTAGATGAATCTTGCAAGCACAATAATGAGCAAAAGAGGCCATAAACTGAACTATACACTATATTTCCTTATGTATAACTTAAAAATGGGCAAAACTTCTTTACAGAATTACCAGTGAGAATAGTGATTAAGTTTGAGGATGCAGATAGGTTTTGTAAATAAATGGGAAAGGTCAAGCAAGGACTTCTGTGGTGTTTTAAAAGTCTGATTTATACACTGTTTCTCAATCTGGGGCTGTGGACCATGGGTAGCCATGAAGATGCTACCAGTGGCATGTAAATCCACATATAAACTGCATATTATCTTAGTGAATGAATATGTTTTTCAAAAAATATTTTTAAATACATGGAGAATTTATTTTGATACAAAATCAGTGAAATTGTTATTAAATTCATAGTAGCTTTTTGCCATTAGGTATTTTGTCAATCTATAGTTACCAGTATAATATCATCCTATAGATGTTAATAAAATATTTCACATTAAAAATGTTCCCCATTCATGAACAAAGGTTGGAATCAACAGCTTAGATGATATACTGACATACAGGTCATTTAAATGAATGGTCTTTTAAAATCTCTCTTTATTGTATAATTTTTTAATTAAAAGAAGATATATTTAAACTGATACAAGCTATCAAACTAAGTTTTGTAGTTTGGCGAATCATAAAAGAAGGGCTCCACTTCAAGGTCCACAGAGAAATATACTGAAAGTAAGATGTAAATGTGCAGGAATTTCACGTTGTCAGTGGATGATTAATTTCCCTAAATACTCTCCACGTGTTACCAGATAACAGATTTTTTTGTTGTTGTTTTTGTTTTTAACATCTTTATTGGAGTATAATTGCTTTACAATGGTGTGTTAGTTTCTGCTTTATAACAAAGTGAATCAGCTATACATATACATATGTCCCCATATCTCTTCCCTCTTGCATCTCCCTCCCTCCAACTCTCCCTATCCCACCCCTCTAGGTGGTCACAAAGCACAGAGCTGATCTCCATGTGCTATGCGACTACTTCCCGCTAGCTATATATTTTATGTTTGGTAGTGTATATATGTCCATGCCACTCTCTCACTTTGCCCCAGCTTACCCTTCCCCTCCCTTTATCCTCAAGTCCATTCTCTAGTAGGTCTGTGTCTTTATTCCCGTCTTGCCCCTAGGCTCTTCATGACCATTTTTTTTTCTTTTCTTTATTTTTTAGATTCCATATATATGTGTTAGCATATGGTATTTGTTTTTCTCTTTCTGACTTACTTCACTCTGTATGACAGACTCTAGGCCCATCCACCTCACTACAAATAACTCAATTTCGTTTCTTTTTATGGCTAAGTAATATTCCATTGTATATATGTGCCACATCTTCTTTATCCATTCATCTGTTGATGGACACTTAGGTTGCTTCCATGTGCTGGCTATTGTAAATAGAGCTGCAATGAACATTTTGGCACATGACTCTATTTGAATTATGGTTTTCTCAGGGTGTATGCCCAGTAGTGGGATTGCTGGGTCGTATGGTAGTTCTATTTTTAGTTTTTTAAGGAACCTCAACACCGTTCTCCATAGTGGCTGTATCAACTTACTTTCCCACCAACAGTGCAAGAGGGTGCCTTTTTCTCCACACCCTCTCCAGCATTTATTGTTTGCAGATTTTTTGATGATGGCCATTCTGACCGGTGTGAGATGATATCTCATTGTAGTTTTGATTTGCATTTCTCTAATGATTAATGATGTTGAGCATTCTTCCATGTGTTTCTTGGCAATCTGTATATATTCTATGGAGAAATGTCTATTTAAGTTTTCTGCCCATTTTTGGATTGGGTTATTTGTTTTCTTGATATTGAGTGGCACGAGCTGTTTGTGAATTTTGTAGATTAATCCTTTGTCAGTTGCTTCATTTGCAAATATTTTCTCCCATTCTGAGAGTTGTCTTTTCATCTTGTTTATGATTTCCTTTGCTGTGCAAAAGCTTTTAAGTTTCATAAGGTCCCATTTGTTTATTTTTGTTTTTATTTCCATTTCTCTAGAAGGTGGGTCAGAAAGGATCTTGCTGTGATTTATGTCATAGAGTGTTCTGCCTATGTTTTCCTCGAAGAGTTTGATAGTGTCTGGCCTTACATTTAGGTCTTTAATCCATTTTGAGTTTATTTTTGTGTATGGTGTTAGGGAGTGTTCTAATTTCATACTTTTACATGTACCTGTCCAGTTTTCCCAGCACCACTTATTGAAGAGGCTGTCTTTTCTCCACTGTATATGCTTGCCTCCTTTATCAAAGATAAGGTGACCATATGTTTGTGGGTTTATCTCTGGGTTTTCTATCCTGTTCCATTGATCTATGTTTATGTTTTTGTGCCAGTACCAAACTGTCTTGATTACTGTAGCTTTGTAATATAGCCTGAAGTAAGGGAGCCTGATTCCCCCAGCTCCATTTTTTGTTCTCAAGATTGCTTTGGCTATTTGGAGTCTTTTGTGTTTCCATGCAAATTGTGAAATTTTTTGTTCTAGTGCTGTGAAAAATGCCAGTAGTAGTTTGATAGGGATTGCATTGAATCTGTAGATTGCTTTGGGTAGTAGAGTCATTTTCACAATGTTGATTCTTCCAATCCAAGAATATGGTATATCTCTCCATCTATTTGTATCATCTTTAATTTCTTTCATCAGTGTCTTATAATTTTCTGCATACAGGTCTTTTGTCTCCTTAAGTAGGTTTATTCCTACATATTTTATTATTTTTGTTGCAATGGTAAATGGGAGTGTTTTCTTAATTTCACTTTCAAATTTTTCATCATTAGTGTATAGGAATGCAAGAGATTTCTGTGCATTAATTTTGTATCCTGCTACTTTACCAAATTCATTGATTAGCTCTAGGAGTTTTCTGGTAGCATCTTTAGGATTCTCTATGTATAGTATCATGTCATCTGCAAACAGTGACAGCTTCAATTCTTCCTTTCCTATATGGATTCATTTTATTTCTTTTTCTTCTCTGATTGCTGTGGCTAAAACTTCCAAAACTATATTGGATAATAGTGGTGAGAGTGGGCAACCTTGTCTTGTTCCTGATCTTAGTGGAAATGGTTTCAGTTTTTCAGCATTGAGGACGATGTTGGGTTTGGCATAAATGGCCTTTATTATGTTGTGGAAAGTTCCCTCTATGCCTACTTTCTGGAGGGTTTTTGTCATAAATGGGTGTTGAATTTTGTCAAAAGCTTTCTCTGCATCTATTGAGATAATCATATGGTTTTTCTCCTTCAATTTGTCAATATGGTGTATCACATTGATTGATGTGTGTATATTGAAGAATCCTTGCATTCCTGGGATAAACCCCACTTGATCATGGTGTATGATCCTTTTAATGTGCTGTTGGATTCTGTTTGCTAGTATTTTGTTGAGGATTTTTGCATCTATGTTCATCAGTGATATTGGCCTGTAGTTTTCTTTCTTTGTGACATCTTTGTCTGGTTTTGGTATCAGGGTGATGGTGGCCTTGTAGAATGAGCTGGGGAGTGTTCCTCCCTCTGCTATATTTTGGAAGAGTTTGAGAAGGATAGGTGTTAGCTCTTCTCTAAGTGTTTGACAGAATTCGCCTGTGAAGCCATCTGGTCCTGAGCTTTTGTTTGTTGGAAGATTTTTAATCACCGTTTCATATCAGTGCTTGTGATTGGCCTGGTCATATTTTCTATTTCTTCCTGGTTCGGTCGCAGAACGTTGTGCATTTCTAAGAATTTGCCCATTTCTTCCAGGTTGTCCATTTTATTGGCGTAGAGTTGCTTGTAGTAATCTCTCATGATCCTTTGTATTTCTGCAGTGTCAGTTGTAACTTCTCTTTTTCCATTTCTAATTCTATTGATTTGAGTCTTCTCCCTTGTTTTCTTGATGAGTCTGGCTAATGGTTTATCAATCTTGTTCATCTTCTCAAAGAGACAGCTTTTAGTTTTATTGATCTTTGCTATTGTTTCCTTCATTTCTTTTTCATTTATTTCTGATCTGATCTTTATGATTTCTTTCCTTCTGTTAACTTTGGGGGTTTTTTTGTTCTTCTTTCTCTAATTGCTTTAGGTATAAGGTTATGTTTTTTTTTTTTTTTTGAGATATTTCTTGTTTCTTAAGGTAGGATTGTATTGCTATAAACTTCCTTCTTAGAACTGCTTTTGCTGCATCCCATAGGTTTTGGGTCGTTGTTTTTACATTGTTATTTGTTTCTAGGTATTTTTTGATTTCCTCTTTGGTTTCTTCAGTGTTCTCTTGGTTATTAAGTAGTGTACTGTTTAGCTTCCATGTGTTTGTATATTTTACAGTTTTTTTTCCTGTAATTGATATCTAGTCTCATAGAATTTTGGTCAGAAAAGATACTTGATATGATTAAAATTTTCTTAAATTTACTAAGGCTTGATTTGTGACCCAAGGTATGATCTATCTTGAAGAATGTTCCATGAGCACTTGAGAAGAATGTGTATTCTGTTGTTTTTGGATGGAATGTCCTGTACGTATCAATTAAGTCCATCTTGTTTAATGTATCATTTAAAGCTTGTGTTTCCTTATTTATTTTCAATTTGGATGATCTGTCCATTGGTGAATGTGGGTTGTTAAAGTCCCCTACTATGATTGTATTACTGTTGATTTCCCCTTTTATGGCTGTTAGTATTTGCCCTATGTATTGAGGTGCTCCTATGTTGGATGCATAAATATTTACAATTGTTATATCTTCTCTTAGATTGATCCCTTGATCATTATATAGTGTCCTTCTTTGTCTCTTGTAATAGTCTTTATTTTAATGTCTATTTTGTCTGATATGAGAATTGCTACTCCAGCTTCTTTTGATTTCCATTTGCATGGAATATCTTTTTCCATCCCCTCACTTTCAGTCTGTATATGTCTCTAGGTCTGAAGTAGGTCTCTTGTAGACAGCATATATATGGGTCTTGTTTTTGTATCCTTTCAGCCAGTGCATGTCTTTTGGTTGGAGCATTTAAACCATTTACATTTAATGTAATTATCAATATGTATGTCCCTATTACCATTTTCTTAATTTTTTGAGGTTTGTTATTGTAGGTCTTTTCCTTCTCTTGTGTTTCCTGACTAGAGAAGTTCCTTTAGCATTTGTTGTAAAGCTCGTTTTGTGGTGCTGATTTCTCTTAGCTTTTGCTTGTCTGTAAAGATTTTAATTTCTCCATCAAATCTGAATGAGATCCTTCGTGGGTAATATTGCTTGTAGGTTTTTTCTTCTTCATCACTTAAATATGTCCTGCCACTCCCTTCTGGCTTGCAGAATTTCTGCTGAAAGATCAGCTGTTAACCTTATGGGGATTCCCTTGTGTGTTATTTGTTTTTCCCTTGCTGCTTTAATTTTTTTTCTTTGTATTTAATTGTTGATAGTTTGATTAATATGTGTCTTGGGTTGTTTCTCCTTGGATTTATCCTGAATGGAACTCTCTGTGCTTCCTGGACTTGATTAACTCTTTCCTTTCCCATATTAGGGAAGTTTTCAACTATAATCTCTTCAAATATTTTCTCAGTCCCTTTCTTTTTCTCTTCTTCCTCTGGGACCCCTATAATTCGAATGTTGGTGCATTTAATGTTGTCCCAGAGGTCTCTGAGACTGTTCTCAGTTCTTTTCATTCTTTTTTCTTTATTCTGCTCTGCAGTAGTTATTTCCACTATTTTATCTTCCAGGTGACTTATTCATTCTTCTGCCTCAGTTATTCTGCTATCGATTTCTTCTACAGAATTTTGAATTTCATTTATTTTGTTGTTCATCACTGTTTGTTTGCTCTTTAGTTCTTCTAGGTCCTTGTTAAACGTTTGTTTTATTTTCTCCATTCTATTTCCAAGATTTTGGATCATCTTTACTATCATTATTCTGAATTCTTTTTCAGGTAGACTGCCTATTTCCTCTTCATTTTTTATGTCTGGTGGGTTTTTGCCTTGCTCCTTCATCTGCTGTGTGTTTCTATGTCTTCTCATTTTGCCTTTCTTACTGTGTTTAGGGTTTCCATTTTGCAGGCTTCAGGTTCGTTCTCTTTGTTTTTGGTGTCTGCCCCCAGTGGCTACGGTTGGTACAGTGGGTTGTAGGCCTCCTGGTGGTGGGGACTGGTGCCTGTGTTCTGGTGGATGAGGCTGGATCTGGTCTTTCTGATGGACAGGACTAAGTCCGGTGGTGTGTTTTGAGGTGTCTGTGACCTTATTTTCATTTTAGGCAGCCTCTCTGCTAATGGGTGGCATTGTGTTCCTGTCTTGCTAGTTGTTTGGCATAGGGTATCTAGTACTGTAGCTTGCTGGTTGTTGAGTGGAGCTGGATCTTGGCATTGAGATGGAGATCTCTGGGAAATTTTACCCATTTGATATTGTGTGGAGCTGGGAGGTCTCTTGTGGACCAGTGTCCTCCAACTTGGCTCTCCCACCTCAGAGGCACAGCCTTGACACCTGGCTGGAGCACCAAGAGCCTGTCATTCACACAGCTCAGAATAAAAGGGAGATAAAAAAGAAAGAAGAAGATAAAATAAAATAAAATAAAATAGTTATTAAAATAAAAAAATAATTATTAAAAAATTTATAAAGTAGTAATTAAAAAAAAGAAAGAAGAGAGTAACCAAACCAGAAAACAAATCCACCAGTGACAACAAGTCCTAAAACTATACTAAAAATTATAAAATAAAATAAAAATGGACAGACAGAACCCTAAGACAAATGGTAAAAGCAAAGCTATACAGACAAAATCACACACAGAAACATACACTTACACACTCACAAAAAGAGAAAAAGGAAAAATATATATATATATATCACTGTTCCCAAAGTTCACCTCCTCAATTTGGGATAATTTGTTGTCTATTCAGGTATTCCACAGACGCAGGGTACATCAAGTTGATTGTGGAGATTTAATCCACTGCTCCTGAGGCTGCTGGGAGAAATTTCCCTTTTTCTTCTTCATTCGCACAGTTCCTGGGGTTCAGCTTTGGATTTGGCCCCGCCCCTGCATGTAGGTTGCCTGAGGGCGTCTGTTCTTCTCTCAGAGAGGACAGCGTTAAAGGAGCAGCTGATTCGGTGGCTCTGGCTCACTCATGCCAGGGGGAGGGAGGGGTACAGTTTGCAGGGTGATCCTGCGGCAGCAGAGCCCAGCGTGATGTTGCAACAGCCTGAGGCACGCCATGTGTTCTCCTGGGGAAGTTGTCCCTGGATCACGGGACCCTGGCAGTGGCGGGCTGCACCAGCTCCCATGATGGGAGGTGTGGATAGTAACCTGTGCTTACACACAGGCTTCTTGGTGACTGCAACATCATGCTTAGCATCTCTTGCCTGTCTATGGGGTCCGCGCTGATAGCTGTGGCTGGCACCCATCTCTGGAGCTCCTTTAAGTGGTGCTCTTAATCCCCTCTCCTTGTGCACCGGGAAACAAAGAGGCAAGAGAAAGTCTCTTGCCTCTTTGGCAGTTCCAGACCTTTTCCCGGACTCCCTCCCGGCTAGCTGTGGCAAACTAGCCCCTTCAGGCTGTGTTCATGCAGCCAACCCCTGTCCTCTCCCTGGGATCCGACCAAAGCCCGAGCCCCAGCTCCCAGTCCCCACCCTCCCCGGCGGGTGAGCAGACAAGCCTCTCTGGCTGGTGAGCGCTGGTCAGCATTGATCCTCTGTGCGGGAATCTCTCTGCTTTGTCCTTCGCACCCTTGTTGCTGCGCTCTCCTCCGTGGCTCCGAAGCTTCCCCCCTCTGCCACCCACAGTCTCCGCCCACGAACGGGCTTCCTAGTGTGTGGAAACCTTTCCTCCTTCATGGCTCCCTCCCACTGGTGCAGGTCCCGTCCCTATTCTTTTGTCTCTGTTTTTTCTCTTTTCTTTTACCCTACCCAGGTACGTGGGGAGTTTCTTGCCTTTTGGGAGGTCTGAGGTCTTCTGCCAGCGTTCAGTAGGTGTTCTGTAGGAGTTGTTCCACATGTAAATGTATTTCTGATGTATTTGTGGGGAGGAAGGTGAGCTCCACATCTTACTCTTCCTCCGTCTTGAAGCTCCTCCCCAGTAACAGATGTTTGTTGTTTACCAGAGCCAATCTTTTCAGTGGTGAAAGAGATATCAATAATTCTAATATTTTTAATGTGAATCACAATAAAATCTGAGATAGTTTCAAATGTCTGAAATAGTGACTTGGGTGTATCAGCCAGAATATTGAATGTAGGCTTTCCTTCTGCCATTGATATTGTTAATCACATTTCATGCCCAAGTAAATTGTTATATCTCAAGAATGGAGTTTTCAAAAGGTGCATAACATGAGTAATGCTGATGATGTCTCTCTTTCTTTATTCCTTCCATGTGTTACTGTTTTAGAATATAAACCATGCAGTTGTTTACTCATTTAGGTATCTCACAAAATCATAGATTAAGAAAATCTGTAACCCTGTTTTAGGCAATAATAAACCATTAACAAATTATTACTAAATACATGCCATATACATTTGTGATATTTTAAAAAATCAAAGAAATGGTTGTATCCCATAATCTTACAATGTTTCTCTCAGGCATATTACCCTAAAGAACATTATATTATCTTCTTTAATGCCCTTGCCCTCTGCTCAGATTCATCCCCTATACTTTTTGACATAAAAACTTCCATCAGAGTGGCCTTCCTGCCCTGTTCTTCTTCCCTGTTGATCAAATACCCTCCCTGATGCTGGACTTTTGTCAGACAGTTCTGTACTGGATCCATCACCAGAAAGCTGACAGCAATCCACTCCCTAATAGGACTCTTGGTTGATCTGGACATTTGAGGTATATACTACAAAACCAAACAAAAAAAACCTTGTCAATAAATCATGGTCATTTACTGTTGAAATAGTACTATTTGTCCTGTAAGTGAATCACATGATGGGGGTTGAGCAGGTGGCTTTCACACTGGGTCTGATACCCTAATCACTATTGACAACAAATTTTTCCTTAGATTAAATGCATTCAGGGATCCAAAAGAACTGTGAAAACACAAATCGTGTGTGCTGCAGCACATAAAAAACACACCTTAAAATTGTGGTCGAGATATTCACTGGATTTACTTAGAAAACACACAGTCCCTTACTCTCAATAGTAGTTGGAGGAGGAGGAGAAGGAGGAGGAATAAAGATAACAGTGATAATAATTTTTAAAACATACTTCCCTTCAGTGAGGGCCTGTGTTGTGTGAGGCGTTGTGCTATGTAATTAACATATAATATTTCATTTAATTGTCAGAAGAATAAGAATATAGGACATTAAAGCCTCATTTTATTTCAATATAATTATCTTTAAAACCTCAATAAGCCTCCAATATATTTGTTTCTGGTTTATCGAGTTGACTAGAAACCACACCCAAAGATGATATTTATGCACAGTTTTTGAATGTGGGACTTTCTGCTTCCTCACAGCAAGACTTTCTGCACTAAGCACACTCTAGTTCACAAATTAATAGCTTCAAACCGAGATAAATCAAAACGTAGAATATGATTCTATTCTCCAGGCTACATTCCAGAGACTTCTTCAATGAGACAGAATTATTCTTCAAGAATTACGTAAGGAACATTTAAAAAAAAAATGCTCAAACTACTTTCTAAGAAAAATTAATTAAATAAGAATTTCAGGGGCTGGAAGCAAAGCATCATTATTTTTTAAAAAACAATGTGCAGCCAAAGTTGAAACCACTGGCTTAACCAGAGATATTTGAAAGAGGCTTAAGTGTTCAGACTTATATTTTAAGTAATCTAATCTTCTGAGAATTCTGTCTCAGTTATCAGACATTAAATTTGGATTACAATGTATTTCCCAACAATTCAAAGAATCAAATTATCAACGGTGAAAATGTTTATTATAAAAACTGTCTTTTCTTTATTCTTTGTGTCCAGAGAGGCCTAAGCTTGTCTCTTTCTTGGAAAATATATATGATGGTCATAATAATTAATCAGCACATTGCAACATCCTGATATTTTCCTAACAAGTCCTTAAAGACATTGCTCTTATTCCAAATGTACAACAAACCATAATTTAATCAAATATGGAAAAAAATTTCAATTTTCTACCAGGAATAATAGAGTCCTTCAGCAAATCAATTCTTCATGGAAGGATGTATCTCTGCCAGCCATGGTACCAGATTCTTTAACAGCATTCTCAGTTGTAAATGAGAGAAATTAAATCTGGTTAGCTTAACAGAAAAGGCTTGTAGTGAAAGAGTAATTGGTAGCTCATAAAATCTCTGGGAGTCCTGGAGAATCACTCCAGGTAGGGACAAAGGAAGGTAAGGTTTAACTGGAATCTTGCAACAGGAACAACCTACATAAGATGACATTGCCAGTGCCATGATCACCAATTATTAATTTGTGAAGTAGAATCTTTTCTTTTATTCTTTTCTGACATCATTACTCTTCTCCCTAGAAAAATGTATCTGGAAAAGGTCTGATGTAAATAATTTAATATCAGTGAGAATTAGTTATGGATTACTCCAGTTCAGCTGAACCAATTATAACATTGAAATATTTCCTCACCAACTGAGTTAGATAACCACTGTAAAAGCACCCTAAGTATCCTACAAGCACCTCAGCTGCTCTAGACCCCAGATCTCCCACTACTAAATACATGATAATTGGCATGTCAAGGATCCTTCAAGATCCTGCTCTGAGTACTTTCTTCCGAACCGATCAGGGTTGGGCTCTTCCAAGTGTTAAATATTTGAATAACACTCCTTCTCTTCCCATCTGACTGAATCTTTGGCACTGGGAGCTGAAGAGTGATTCAAGACAACACAGAATGTAAGTGTGAGTCCAGGGTTTGGAACCTAGCAGGCTCATTCTAGACTCAAAGCTCTAAAACACGAAATCCATATTATTTACTTTCTTCTAGATAAGTTTATATCACATTAAGTGAATTTCCCTCACAAAAATTACAGATTGAAGAGGGGGGAGGCACTGGGGAAAACTGGAAAGGGTATTAGGAGGACTGTTTAAGTGACCTTAAAACCATATCATATATCAACATATACATACTGCCGAAGCCTAACAATGCCTTAGGACACAGACATCCTTTGTCCTAGCATCCTTAAGACTAGTGCATATTTGGCAGCTGCTTTAAAATTCTCACTTAATTTTCATGATTTATATTTATACATAAAAGGAACACCAATAACAAAAATAACTGTTGTCTATTGAATTATCACAGGTTAAACTAGTGAAATAATTAAAATGAGGCATGAAAAGAAAACAGAAATATATTTGCTCCATTTTAATAAACAAATAAATGGAAATAAATAATTTTATTTTAGTATCTTTAACATCTAGGGGGGGAAAATCTCTTTGATTTAATTAAAAAATTAATGATTGAAGAATAACAATCTGACAAGTAGAAAAAGTATCCCACTAAGGGAACAATTTTCTCCTCATAGGCGAATAAGTGGGTTTGAAAGTACAGCAGTAAAATCTGTAAGTCTGTTTTAGATTTACTGTCATTCTTGGTCTAAAAGAATATTAATGATAGAATTAAAGCCTGATAAGTCATAAGAAAAACTTTAAGAAAGGCAGGTAGAAGCCTTCCGGCAAAATATGTTTACAGGTTAATGTACTGAGCATGGTTGACATGGTGAATTTAAACTTCTAAGACAGGGGAATTATATACAACCCTATAGCCCTCCCTGAGACTTAGAGTGATGAAAGGCATGCTTGATATACAATAAAAGGAGGATGAATCAGGTTTAAAGAAAGACGGATTATGTCAAGAAATCTATAGTTTTATGGAAATGTTTGCAACTGAGAGTAAATCTATGTTGAACAGCACTTTAAAAAATTGAGAAGGATCATAAGAATATATACTTGATGCATTTTAACTTAACTCAAACAGGTAGAGAAAGTGTTTATTACATTTTTGATACAGATAAACAAGCTGGCTTACAAACAGGCTCACATAGAACTAGGTAATTTCTATTTTCTCTGGCAATCTATTTTCTCTAAAAAAAAGTGCCCAAGATATGTCAACACATAGGGATAAAATGAGGTAATTCCAGAAATGGAAAAACAGTTTAATTATTACAAAGTTTAACTAACAAAATCCAAACATAAATATTTAGACTTCTCCAGGAAATAGATATTTAAGAAGATATGATAATATTTCAGATTTATTACTATAACAAGGGAATACTTGAAGAAATGTGTTTGCCTATAACACAGGTATAATCCAGACCATAAAATAAAGACATTGGCATCTAAAAACTTAGAGGATATTGATGATTATAACTTAATCATCAATTTATGATGATAGTATAATTGAAGCCATGACCACATTTGCATCTATGAAGTTATTCTATGTTTCAATAAAAGGAAGGAAATCTACATGGAATTCTGAGGACTATGAATGCAAAATGTAATTTTGCTATATTGTAATTTTACTATATCTTCAACACTAACCAAGAAAGAGATAAGGTCTGTTTGTTGCCATGAACTGTCTGGTAAACTACATAAACTGTAGAGGTAAACTCTGTTTTGTGGCAGAGTTATGTTTCATTTATATTTCCCAGCACTGAGGCATAATAGCTTTTGAATATCATTTCTTTTGCTCTGATTTCACTTTTACACTCTTACAAAACAAATAATAGTTTGGCTTTATAACAGCACAGTGGCAAGAGCATTGGATCAAGGTGACAGATCAAATAACACATACAACTAGGAAAGTGGGTACACTAAAGGAGTTATGCCAACATTTCTAGTCATGGGATGCAGTTTACTACTCTGACTTATACAAATATTATTAACATTACTTGCTCAATTCATGGGTAAGTAAAATTTACAGCTCTGGAAGAAATAATGCACAAGAATAAATAAAATATGTAGAAAATGAAAAAAAAGAGGATGAAGTGGCCCTGACAAATATAGAGTTGCACTATAAAATAAGAGTAATTAAAACAGAGAGATAACTTTTCAAATAATAAAGCAACAAATCAAATAATCAAGAGTCCAGAAACAGACAAAATATATATATTTTTAAATATTTTCACCTAAAACCGTGATAAAATAATGGGCTATTAAAATACACAATACTAGGGCAATTAGCTATACGTGATTGTTGGGGGTAGAAATGATCCCTGCATTACATGAAAAGAAATTCTGGATGATTCAAAGAATTAGGTAAACAAATAAAAACTATAGCACATTCATTACATTAATAAAAGGGAGTGGTTGAAATATCAGAAAAACAACAATGGATGGTCTGGAGAAAATATTTTCAGTATATAAAACAGGAAAACTTTCAGTACTACTAATATAAGAAAAATTCATATGAGTATGAAAAAGAGACAATCTAATGAAAATAGACAAGAACTATAAATAGGTAAGAGCAGAAAAAGAACTACAAATATCAAATGCATGTATAAAAGGTGTTTCACAACATTAATAACTAAGGGAATGCAAATCAAACTGGTAGACATTTGATTCTTATTATTCACAGTATTTATGTTCTATAAAGTTGCCACATAAACTGAACAATTACTCCTCAGGGAAATACAAGGTTAGGTTTCTGTGAACATCTAGTCACAACATTTTCAACAACTCATCAATATATAACATTGTTTTATGGATATTTCTGTTTAAAGACATATTATTTAATAAATATTGTTAATTGATTCATTAACATTGAACTCACAGCCAACAGCACGACAACTCATGTATTATTGAAGCTTATCTAACACACATATTGTCTCCCTAAGGCACATCACAGCCTTCTTGCACTTAGAAGCACCAAATATCACGTTAGCACTACACTTGGGGGCCATTTTAAACAACAAAATCACCAAGAAGCACAAAATATGGAAAACGTGGCACTAAATAGACTGCAAAAATTACACTTATTTGCAGTATGAGAACTGAGCATCATCTTGTTCCTCCTCAGCTGGGAAAGTGTGTGTTGGGTGATTCCAAATTTCCATTGCCCTGAGTATGTCTATGAATAATCCAAAAATCACCATGAATATTGATTTAGGGGTTAAAAATTAATTTTAGTGACCAGGCAAGTTCACAAATAGGGAATATAGGGATAGTGAGAATCATTTAAAATCATCTGATGAGCAATGCCTGAAATAATTATATACTCAATATTGCATGGGGAAACAAGGATCTGAATACTGTGCTGGTGGAGTTACAAATTTTATAATGTGCATGCAGTATGACTAAGTAACACCACTTCTAGATCTTGCCTATGGAAATATCAATGTATATAAAACATAAATATGAGTGCTAATATCAGGAACATTTCTAAAAGCAAAATTTCATAAACAAAATAAATGTTTAGACAAAAAAGAATATTAAAATGAATTATAGTGCACCCATCCATACTATGGTATATACTGTAATCATTTCAAAAGAATATCTTCGATCTATATATACTCAAAAAGTAAGACATCTTACATATATCACTAAGAAAGGAAAATTGAAGAGCAATATGTATAATTTATGTTAATGAACCTAACTTATGTTAATATTTAAAATTTTGAATATACAGTTGACCTTTGAACAATGCAAGGGTTAGGGGTATCGCCCCTCATGCAGTTGAAAATCTGCATGTAACTTTTTTTTTTAATTTATTTATTTATTTATTTATGGCTGTGTTGGGTCTTCGTTTGTGTGCCAGGGCTTTCTCTAGTTGCGGCAAGTGGGGGCCACTCTTCATCGCGGTGCGCGGGTCTCTCATCATTGCAGCCTCTCTTGTTGCGGAGCACAGGCTCCAGAAGCGCAGGCTCAGTAATTGTGGCTCATGGGCCTAGTTGCTCCGCGGCATGTGGAATCTTCCCAGACCAGGGCTCGAACACGTGTCCCCTGCATTGGCAGGCAGACTCTCAACCACTGCACCATCAGGGAAGCCCTGTATGTAACTTTTGACTCCCCCAAAACTTAACGACTAATAGTGTACTATTGATGGGAAGTCTTACTGATAACATAAAGAGGTAACACATATTATGTATGTTATATGTATTATATAATATATTCTTACAATAAGGTAAGGTACAGAAAAGAAAATGTTATCAAAAAAATCATAAACAATGGACTTACATGGTGGTGCAGTGGTTAAGAATCCGTCTGCCAATGCAGGGGACATGGTTCGAGTCTTGGTCTAAGAAGATCCCACATGTTGTGGAGCAACTAAACCCGCAAGCCACAACTACTGAGCCCGTGAGCCACAACTACTGATCCCACGTGCCACAACTCCTGAAGCCCACATGCCTAGAGCCCATGCTCCACAACAAGAGAAGCCATCACAATGGGAAGCCCACACACCACAACGAAGAGTAGCCTCAGCTTGCTGCAGATAGAGAAAGTGCATGCGCAACAATGAAGACCCAACACAGCCATAAATAAATAAATAAATACATAAAAAGAACATCATAAGCAAGAGAAAATACTTCACAGTAGTGGACTGTATTTATTGATACTGTAAATTTACATTGTCTGTTTATAGGATGAATTGTGTCAGGACTTGCTTTAATATTGTCTTATATGATACAAAATATTACAGATTTTATACATATTACTAACACTATACATCAAAAATGAAAAGATAATGTGAAAAAATTCATATTTATTTACAGTTTAATGATTCATGCATTGATAACAAAGAAGCAGCAATGTGATTGCTTTATTGTAGCCTAGTGTGATCTATATGATTGATTCACAGTAGCCTTGCCTAACACTAATGAATGAATCGTTGTAAACTTTTATGGCATAACAGTATATTACATTCGTATTCATAATACAGTATTGGAAGCTATGTTACCTTTTTTTTAAAAAATCTCCTGTGATGATAGGCTGATACACAGTTTCTCCAGTTACGAGAGAGAAAAGTATCATGTAGACATAGTGTAATTATTTGAAAACCAAGTTATAAAACATTAAGAAAACTAATACATTATTAATTTACATTAAATATCACTCACCTTATGCCTAAGTGTAGGCTATCCACTTCAATACGAATGTTTCACATGATGTTCTACACTATTAATACTTAGGTGATGATGATGGAAAAAGTCTTATACAGTTCTTGCCACACAGTTATTATATTTCCACATGAAGACATACATATACACAACAGATAAGTGTATTCACTGTATGGCATGATGATTATTTACTAACCATTAAGTGGAAATGGATCATCACAAAAGTCTTCAGCCTCATGGCCTTCACACTAAGTAGGCTGAGGAGGAAGAGAAAGAAGGGTTGGCCTTGCTGTCTCAGGGGTGGCAGAGGCAGAAGAGGTGGAGGAGATGGAAGGGGAGGCATGAGACGCAGGCACACTTGGTGTAATTTTACAGAAATACATCATAGTTTATGTCTGACTTTTTGCTTTTTCATTTCTCTAAAAATGCTTCTATATGGTACCAATCCCTCTTCCACTGTCTGTTTTAGTTTCAGTGCTCATATCATAAAAGGATCTATGTTTAAAAAGTCAAAAGCAGTCTTGAATAATCAGAACTCTTCTATCAGACTATCCAATGTCAATTTTTTGTTCCTGGCACGGCTTCTACTTTTCTTCAGCACTGGTTCAGAAGCACTTATCTCCATCAGGTTGTCTTCTGTTTATTCCTTTAATGTGTTGTCTATTAGCTCTTGAATTTCTCCAAGATCCATGTCTTGAAATGCTTCACCCCCCACATTTTTTTGCAAACCACATGATTCCTTGATTGGCTCTATTGTAAATCCTATGAAGTCATGGACAACATCTGGACACAGTTTTCTCCAGCAGGAATTTATTGTTTTGGGTTTGATGGATTTTACAGCTTTTACTATAACAGTGATGGCATCTCCAATCGTGTAATCCTTCCAGACTTTTATGATGCTTCATCAGGGTTCTCTTCCATAGAGTTGACAGTCCTTTGTAAAGAGCCTTAAAGGTCCTTATGACCCCCTGGTCTAAAGGCTGAATTAGAGACATTGTATTTGGGGGCAAGTAGACCACTTTGATGTCTTCAGTGTTGAACTCATGGGGTTCTGGGTGACTAGGGACATTGTGCAATGTCAAAAGAACTTTAAAAGGCAATCCCTTACTGGCAAGGTATTTCCTGACTTCAGGGAAAAAACATCAGTGGAACCAGTCCAGAAAAAGTGATCTCATTGTCCAGGCCTTCTTGCTATACAATCAAAAAACTGGCAGCTGGTGTTTATCTTTTCAAGGCTCAGGAGTTAGCAGCTTTTTAGAAAAGGGTAGTCCTGAACATAAACCTGACTGCATCTGTACAAAACAGTAGAGTTGGCCTATCCCTTCCTTTCTTAAATTCTGGTGCTCAGTTCTCTTCCTTACTAATAAATGTCCTTTGTGGCATTTTTTTTTTCCAGAATAGGGCACTTTTGTCTGCATTAAAAACCTGTCAGGCAGATATTCTTTCTCCTCAATGATTTTCTTAATGGCACCTGGGAACTCATCTGCTGCCTCTTGGTCAGCAGAAGCTTCTCTTCTTATCTTGATATTTTTAAGCCAAACCTCTTTCTAAAATTATCAAACCATCCTTTGTTGGCATTATATTATCCAGCTTTAGATCCTTCACCTTCCTTTTGCTTTAAGTTGTTCATATAATGATTTCACTTTTCTCAAATCACATTAGAGTCCACAGGTATTCCTTCCTTAGAGCAATCCTGCACCCACATCAAAACTGCATTTTTAATATGAGATTTTGAAAAGTAGTTTGCAAAAGTACAAGATTTTCAAGCCTGCTGGCAAGGCAACAGCAATGGCTTCACTTATTTCCTTTTCGTTTTTATACGATGGTCCTTATGCTGGATTCATTTATCTTGAAGTGGCAGGTAACCTCAATTGCAGACCTCAATCTATGGTACATATCAAGAAATTCAACTTTTTCTTGTAATTTCATGTCTTTTCTGCACTTCTTGGGAGCACTTCCAGCATCACTAGAGACACTTCATATGGGTCTCTTGGTGTTATTCAACGTTTACAGTGTTGTGCTAAAAATGATAAAAAATACACAAGAACCACTAGAGATCACTTTTTACTGTGATACCAATTTACTGGTGAGACCAACTGCTCACGTGGAGATGATTAGTATCACACAGCGTTTTAAGCAGATACCCGCAACAGTTGAGCTCATCGTAATAGCAACAGGAGGTGCCTATGAAATTATGACAGCAGTACAATAGGTACTGCAGTTAATTTTATGCAGTTTTGATTTGACATTGAATCTGCACATTTGTTTGCATTTCTCTTGACTGTGAATGGCACCATGTATGATCTGTGCTTGTATGCGTAAGTTTTGATAAATTTTAATTTTTATAAGAGATTTGTGAATATTTTATGGTATAAATGATAAAATAGACTAGTATCAATATATATTTTGTGCACTCAATGCATACCTAACTTTTTCTTAATTTTTTTCAGTATTTCCAAGCTATGAAATTCTTCTGCAAGTTTTTTCAACTTGTTGCAAATCTCCAAAGAATTTTCCAATATATTTCTTGAAAAAACTCCGCATATAATTACACCCACACAGTTCAAACCCATGTTGTTCAAGGTTCACCTCTCTATATAGAATCATATAAATATGTGTTTAAAGTCGTGGAGAAAATAAAGAAAAAGAATTGCTTATCTCAAAGGTGGAAACTGGGGAGATTTAAAGAGAAATTTTACTACTTTTAGGTATGTTATTTATTTTTACTATTTAGGTAGTACCTTGTTGATTTTTTTCCCACAATAACAATTTTAAAAATAATTTTTGCTATTTAAAAATATATTACAGAAAGGAGGACTTACAAGGAATAAAAAATTATTTTTGCCCTTGAAGACTTTTGCTATAAAATTTAAAATTACAAAGTATTATAAGACAAATATCTAAGATGCCATGAGAAAGAGCAGCTGATTCTAAGTTGAGCATGGACATTTCAATGAAAGGAGGCAACATCCCAGGTCTAATAGAGGTTTGCTAAATGATTTAAAGGAAATTTCTATAGTTCTATAAAACTTATAATGTGGTGTTTGGAGAAAGTTAATTTATATGACTGCATAGATTATCATGTCACATTATAGATAAACACTCACAAAAGATTGAAGAAGGTTGTTGTATAACATAACTTCAGAGCCCTAAGGAAGGAATAAGCTGGGGGAAAATATCAATACACTTAGGCACCTCAATATGTCTTCTTCCATAAGCCTCCCTTTATTAGACTATGAGGTTTTTATCTGCTTTCCATTAACCTCTATGAACTCCTAAAATGTATGGAAAATGCTCTGTGGGCAAGCCTATGTAACATTCCTGCCTTGCCTCTGAGGAGAATGATCACTAGCTGTCATGAGATTCTGAAAGGGTTAAAATGACACATGCACACACCAAGGCTTTACACCACTACTTTACACAAAACAATTCTTTCCTTTTGCTATGTTCATAACTACGTTGTAAATGTTGATTACAGCATTTTAAAAATTGTTTGGCACTATTAGGACATCAATAAATGTTTCTTAAATGAGTGAACAATTCAGTATGTTATATTATGTATAACATAGTTTTAAAAAATGGATCCTCTCCCTTTTCTCTAGAACTATTCGAAAAGCCATAGAATTGCAGCAAAAAAAAAAAAAAAAAAGTTATTGACAAAAAAATCCTTGCCGATATCACAAGCATGCAAACAACTATGTACTGTATCTGCAGAATCTTTAAATTCACTTATAACTATTTTCATGCTAAATCTTTATCTAGAAGGAGTCTATACTCATATATGCCAACTTCAAAGAATATATTTAATTTTATGTTGTCATAGTCTCAAGTGAGAAATCATTAAGCAAAGTACTCTGAGCTGTTGATCTAAGTTTAGCAAACAAAGTGGGAACAAGGTTTTAAAACAGTATCATTTTTACTGTAATTCAATTAATTGATTTGGTGGTTTAATGTCCTTACTGAAAAGGAAATAAATAATACCTCACCTTGATTTGCGTCATCATGGCAGTAATGAAAACAATAGAGGTATTTCTTTATCCCTAGTAAAAAAATTTTCTTTTTTACTGAGTTAGCAGAGAAAGAGCCATAAAAAATTTAAAATCAAGATGGCTTAATCAAATGAATAATGAGTTTAATTATCTGAAACCTAAGCTAAATGTTTTAATTAAAAAATAACCAAAAAATAAGAATTTATGTCCCCTTTTGATATATGGATAGCCACTCACAAACTGGAAATGTAAAACACAGAGGTTCTTAAATCTTATAATATACCATCTAGGCAGGTTTTTAATCATCAGAGCCTTGGTTATACAGATAAGAGCAGATAAAAGAATATAAATTATTATTCTAGACTTTCCTATTAGCCACAGAGAGGAAGAGGGAATAAAAGGGAGAATGTAAATTGTAACTGCAAACAAGATTTTTAAAAAATAGGTCTGAATACACATATACAAAGTTAAACAATCCAACCACTTTTTACTCCCCAGCTCATAAATGATCTCTTCATTTAAACAGGTATTAGTTTTAGAGTTGGGAACAATTACTTGGCACTTATCAGTGCTTTGTATTGTTAAAAATCTTCTTATTTTATAGCACTAAGCTAGAATGTAATTATTCAAAGCAATTATGATTTTAAATAGTCCCCAGTATAGTAGCATATTCATAATATACTCAGTACAGATGATTATTATGTCCAATCAACAGATGAAAAAATACACACTTTGACCATGCCCACAAAAATAAACATGTAGTCTATAATTAGATATCATTATTATTATTGTTGTTATTATTATTTTAATTATTATTTTTATTTTTATTATACCTTTAACCTAGAAGTGGTTGTTTAGATCCTCTTCTCCATTCAGCTGGTCATTTATTCAAGTAACTTTATTACATATTGGGCTATAAGAAATCTAGAAGACAATATCTTTTACTCACTATTCCCTAATAGTCAATGTGTAATCCAGCCTTCTCACTTGTACTTACAAGTGCTTCACTGAATTTTGGTTATCTTTCTCTCTCCCGTCAGTGTATTCACATCTGCTGTCTTCGGGGTCTGGAAAAAGTCATACTTATTTTATAGCAATTCTATGATCATGCCAGTCCACAAGTAGTTTTCTTTCCCTCTTCCAAGGTATAGTACTTATGATTTCCACACTCATCTTGGCACTTACCATTTAGTCTATTATATCTCATATATTGATCCCTTATTACTTTTGAACTTCCTGTTATTTAGGTGTAACTGGCATTTTCTTCCAAATCATACTTACTTTCTATGAACCTCACAATCTCTTTGGGGAAAGAAAGGATAGTTTATATTTCTTTGAAATTCTCAAAGACTAGTTCTGATTATATATTAGATGCTGTCTAAAAATTTGAATTCATGTTAGGTAAAACACATTAATAAATAATAATTTAGTGTGTATGTCTACTGGCAAACCCTCATTTTTGTTATTTTAGGAAAGAATTAAGACTACTTGATCATATCGTATCTAATTAACAGCCCAGATGAAATGTTTCTGGAGGTAGAATATTACCGGAAGAGCAAGAAAAGTTGTCTAAGTCACAGTGTGAACTATGCATGAGTCTAATCTTGTCTTGCCACTTTTTCCTAAACAATGAACTGCTGCCAATCTGCTTACTGGAATTTGCTCTTGATAATGCCTAGTGTCTGTAGAGTTAACCTGCGTAGAAATGAATTCTTGATTCCATCCCCAATCTTACTCTACTCCCAATCTTCTAGATTCCAGTTAATGTCATCCCTATCTTTTCAATTCCTCTGCCCAAGAACTTATAGTCATTTCATAGCTCTGGCATCAAAAAAACCTGTAGGAAGAACTTCAAAATATGATGTTGAACATTTTTAAATGGTCATTTTTAGATTAAAAAAGTTAAAAGCCAGCAATAGATGATGTCTACCCATAACGTGTCCTGAATCAGACCATTTCTCATCACATTCAATGTTACCATTCTAGGCCAGGCCATCAGCATCTCTTTAAAAACAAAATAAAATAAGCAAATAAACAACAAATACCTAAGAGCTTTATTAAGATGTAATTCACATACCACACAACTAATCCATTTGAAAG
Organism: Balaenoptera ricei; assembly: GCF_028023285.1. NCBI lineage: Eukaryota > Metazoa > Chordata > Mammalia > Artiodactyla > Balaenopteridae > Balaenoptera > Balaenoptera ricei. The sequence continues at coordinate 52,324,448 of NC_082655.1, forward strand.
AGAAAAATTCAGTGACTTTTACTATATTTACAGAGTTGTGCAACCATACCACAATTTAATTTAGAATATTTTTTATCACTACAAAAATAATTTATATCTTTTAGCAGTTACTCTTCATCCTTCCCCATTTTCTCTCCCAGCCCTAACAACCACTAATCTACTTTCTATTTCTATAGATTTGTCTATTCTGGACATCTCATACAAACAGGATTATATAATATGTGGTCTTTTGTGACTAGCTTCTTTCACTTAGCACAATGTTTCCAAGTTTCATCCATGTTGTAGCATGTATCAGCTCTTCACTCCTTTTTATTGCTGAGTATTCCATTGGAAGGTTATACCACATTTTGCTCCTCAGTTGATGAAAATATGAGTTGTTTCCATGTTTTGGCTCTTATGAATAATACTGTTACAAACACCTAAGAGTGAAATTGCTTAGTCATGTAGTAAATATATGTTTAGCTTTGTGAAGAATTGTCAAGCTGTTTTCCAGAGTGGTTGCACCATTTTATATTCCCATCAGTTGTGTATGAGATTTCCCATTTCTTCATATCCTTGACAACATTTATTGTCTGCCTTTTAAAATTTTTGCTACCCCAGCAGGAAAGAATTGTTATCTCATTGCAGTTTTGATTTGCATTTTCTTAATCATTAATTACGTTGAGCGTCTTTTTATGTGCTTATTGCCCTTTTGTATCTCTTTGGAGAAATATTTGTTCAGACTATTCACTGATTTTTAATGGTGTTGTTAGCACTCTTTCAATATTCTGGTTACAAACACCTTATCATAAAAATTATTTCCAATATTTTATTGCATTCTGTGGATTGGCTTATCACTTTCTGGATAATATAATTTGCAACACAAAAGTTTTTAATTTTAATGAAGTCCAATATATCTTTTTTTTTTGTTTGTTTTCCTTTCCTTGCTTGTGCTTTTGGTATCATAGCTAAGAAGGGTTTGCCTAACCCAAGATCACAAAGACTTACTCCCAAATTTTATTTTAAGAGTTTTATTAGTTTAGTTATTACATTCAATTCTATGGTTCTCCATGACCCATTTTAAGTTAAATTTTGCCTATAGTGTGAAGAGGGGTCCAACTTCATTTTGTGTGTGTGTGGATATCCAATTATCCCAGGATCACTTATGAAAATACTATTCTTTCCTTTTGAATTATTTTGGCATCCTGTCAAAAATTGACCATAACTATAAAAGTTTATGTCTAGACTCTCAATCCTATTCCACTGATACATATGTCTTTCCTTATGGCACTACTACACAGTTTTATAGTAAGTTTTAAAACTTGGAAGTCCTCCATATTTCTTCTTATTAAGATTATTTTGGCTATTCTGCATCTCTTGTGTTTCCACATGAATTTTCATAACAGTATGTCATTTTCTGCAAAAAATCAGGCTGGGATTTTGATAGGGATTTTGCTGAATTTGTAGGTTAATTTAGAGAGTATGCCTTTATTGTTTTCTACATGGACTTTCTAATGCCTTCGTAACTGATCGTTTTGCTTCAATCCTTGCCCTTCAAATCTGTTCTGCATATGGAACTAAAGTGATTTTTTAAAAAACTTCTCAGGTAATATTCCTCATCTTTTTATAAACCCCCAAAGCCTCACCCAGAATAAAATCTAAGGTCTTTACCATAGTTTAATGGCCCCACATCAACTTTTCTCCTGCTGCTACTTTGATTTCATTTCTTACAATTTTCCCACTTGGTCACTCATTTGAACTACACTGAACTTACCAGTAATCATTCTATGCAGGCTCTACTTTAGATTTTTTATACTCCCCATTAACTCTGCACATATTCTTCCTCCTCCAGACATCCTGCACTTTCCTAAGGTCTCAGGTATATTATCATATTATTAGGGGGTCCTTCTTGATCTTTTTATATAAAATAGCATCTCTCCATCCATCTCTATCTTCTGATCTGCTTTATTTTTCTTCAGAGCCCTTACTACTGCCTGACATTTAATATATACATACTGTTTTTTTTAGTATTTATCTCCCCCAGTAAGTTTCGTGTAAACAAGATTTTTGTTTTGTTCATTATTTTATCTTTAGTGCTTAGACTAGTACCTTCCACAAAGCAGGCACTCAGTAAATACCTGTTGAAAGATGAACAAAATATTTTAAGACTATCTAATGGCTACAGATGAAATAGCCAATTTTATGAGGATTCTGTTAGACAATGTTATATACAGATAATACACAATTAAAACTTCTCTCTCTTACATTCAATATTATTGTATTATTCAAGCAGTGTGTACTTTAAAAGACGTGTCAAATGAATTTGAAGACTAAGTGAATGAGTCTTATTTGAATCTGATTTTCAGTAAGTCAGAAATACTAAGGTCTCATAATCATTACCAGTCTTGGCAAGCAATAAAATTTATATCACTATGTTCTAAAATCAAAGAATCATTGGTATCTCATAAACAATGATACCAATACTCCAAATACTCCAATACTCTAAACAGTATTTAGACTAAGAAGCCAAAGAGCCCTTAACTTCTTCAAAATTCTTCAAATTTTCACTTTGCATGATTTGGGCTGTACCACTGGACAAGTCATTTATCTTTTCTAACATTAGGTTGTGTTTCTTTAAAACAAAGATGATACAGCTTGGTGCTATTTATTCTCTCATATGCATTTGACAATATTGAAAAAGGTGACATAATTCTAAGCACAGGTTAATTTTTCTTGGGAACTGCCACTCAAAAAGGAAGAATTCCTGCAGTATAAAGGTTTCAGTGTACATAAAGAAGGATATATTAATGTTATAGTGTGAAAAATAACAGAATTATAAATGCATGAGAAGCATTGTGGGAAAGAAGGAAAGAATCAGGAGTCAAGAAGACCTTAGTTTAAATGCTGACTCTTTATTTTCCTAATAATGAAAAAGTTAAGCATAAAGGAACCTTACTTCTTTTTTTCTAAAAGGGGAATAGCAAACACTTTTAGAGCACCTAACAAAGTGCCAGGCGCATGGTATGTGCTTAATAAATGTGTGGTTCAACTCCTTTAATAGAACTCTCAAAAGGGCATGGCACCAGGTATCAAGTCATGGGTCTGATGAACAGATAGACTGAAACAAGTATCTTTATATGAGGCATGTGGGTTAACTTCTGAAATGAGTTGTTGAGAATTCTATTATTATTTTTAAATTAGCTGGTATCTCCATAATATAGTTACATTAAAAATGAATACTTTTCTACAAAATTGAATGTTAAAATAAAATGAAAAATTATGAGGCTTTTGAAGATCTCATAAATTGGGGATCAAATCAGCTATTCAATATTTATCTTTTTGCCTTTTAAATATTCCTTATAGGTTTTTTAAATTTCAAAAGTCAAATACGCTACTCAGTCCACATCCTGACAACAGAAGTTGACAACCTGGTGAATATCTTTCCACCCATTTGTGTGTATTCATATAAATATTTACATAGAATTTTTATATTTTGTTTACTCTTGCTTTATATATATATATATATATATATATATATATATATATATATATATATATCCTGAAGTTTATTTTGGAAAATTCTTAGTATCAACAAATAGTATGACTATAATTCTTCATCCAAACCTAGAAAGGCTATGCTATTAAAACTCATATTTGGACAACAGTTCTAAACTGAGACTGTCCTGAGAGAACCAGAATGTATGTTCACAATAGATTGAACTCATAGTTGATAGTTCCATTGTGCTCTATAATACAGTTGTTCTGTAATTTAGCCACTGTTATTAACTGATGTTCATTGAGGTTGCATCTAGTTTTAGGCCACTCCAAAAAATAAAACAAACAAAAAGAAGTGATCTAATAAATATTCATTTTCCATTAATTATTTTCCTTTAGGAGAAAACCTTAAAATTGCACTGCTGAGTCAGGAGGTTTATGTTTTAAAAGAAAAACACTAACAATGTCAGATCATATTCTAAAAAGTATCTCACATTCCCTGCAATAGTATATGAGAGCACTTATTTCTCCATAAGGAAAGTCCATATTTCCATGGATTGATTTCTTGATCCTTTCTTCTGATTATTGTATTTTCTTGTGGTAAGATCATATCCCTTTGCTAAAAATATATTTTAAATTATTAATTCTTTTTCTAAATTTGAGTTATTCATTATTCCATACAAACATAAAATCATTTTATCTCATTACTAGCTAGTGGGTAGTTAGATATTCTTATGGAAATACTAAAACGCTGAACAGACCGTATTTAAATTACATGTATATTTTAGAAATGGTCACACTTTATGAAATTAAATTTTGCCTTCAAAACACAAATGATGTGTCTTTTTTTTTTTTAACATCTTTATTGGAGTATAATTGCTTTAAAATGGTGTGTTAGTTTCTGCTTTGTAACAAAGTGAATCAGTTATACATACACATATGTTCACATATCTCTTCCCTCTTGCGTCTCACTCCCTCCCACACTCCCTATCCCACCCCTCTAGGTGGTCACAAAGCACCGAGCTGATCTCCCTGTGCTATGCAGCTGCTTCCCACTAGCTATCTATTTTACATTTGGTAGTGTATATATGTCCACGCCACTCTCTCACCCTGTCACATCTTACCCCTCCCCCTTCCCATATCCTCAAGTCCATTCTCTAGTAGGTCTGTGTCTTTATTCCCGTCTTGCCACTAGGTTCTTCATGACATCTTTTTTTTTTTTTTTTTCCTTAGATTCCATATATATGTGTTAGCATATTGTATTTGTTTTTCTCTTTCTGACTTACTTCACTCTGTATGACAGATTCTAACTCCATCCACCTCACTACAAATACCTCCATTTCATTTCTTTTTATGGCTGAATAATATTCCATTGTATATATGTGCCACATCTTCTTTATCCATTCATCTGATGATGCACACTTAGGTTGCTTCCATGTCCTGGCTATTGTAAATAGAGCTGCTATGAACATTTTGGTACATGACTCTTTTTGAATTATGGTTTTCTCAGGGTATATGACCAGTAGTGGGATTGCTGGGTCGTATGGTAGTTCTATTTTTAGTTTTTTAAGGAACCTCCATACTGTTCTCCATAGTGGCTGTATCAATTTACATTCCCACCAACAGTGCAGGAGTCTTCCCTTTTCTCCACACCCTCTCCAGCATTTATTGTTTCTAGATTTTTTTGATGATGGCCATTCTGACCAGTGTGAGAGGATATCTCATTGTAGTTTTGATTTGCATTTCTCTAATGATAAATGATGTTGAGCATTCTTTCATGTGTCTGTTGGCAATCTGTATATCTTCTTTGGAGAAATGTCTATTTAGGTCTTCTGCCCATTTTTGGATTAGTTTGTTTGTTTTTTGTTATTGAGCTGCATGAGCTGCTTGTAAATTTTGGAGACTAATCCTTTGTCAGTTGCTTCATTTGCAAATATTTTCTCCCATTCTGATGGTTGTCTTTTGGTCTTGTTCATGGTTTCCTTTGCTGTGCAAAAGCTTTTAAGGTTCATTAGGTCCCATTTGTTTATTTGTGTTTTTATTTCCATTTCTCTAGGAGTTGGGTCAATAAGGATCTTGCTGTGATTTATGTCATAGAGTGTTCTGCCTATGTTTTCCTCGAAGAGTTTGATAGTGTCTGGCCTTACATTTAGGTCTTTAATCCATTTTGAGTTTATTTTTGTGTATGGTGTTAGGGAGTGTTCTAATTTCATACTTTTACATGTACCTGTCCAATTTTCCCAGCACCACTTATTGAAGAGGCTGTCTTTTCTCCACTGTATATGCTTGCCTCCTTTATCAAAGATAAGGTGACCATATGTGCATGGGTTTATCTCTGGGTTTTCTATCCTGTTCCATTGATCTATGTTTATGTTTTTGTGCCAGTACCGAACTGTCTTGATTACTGTAGCTTTGTAATATAGCCTGAAGTAAGGGAGCCTGATTCCCCCAGCTCCATTTTTTGTTCTCAAGATTTCTTTGGCTATTTGGAGTCTTTTGTGTTTCCATACAAATTGTGAAATTTTTTGTTCTAGTTCTGTGAAAAATGCCAGTGGTAGTTTCATAAGGATTGCATTGAATCTGTAGACTGCTTTGGGTAGTAGAGTCATTTTCATAATGTTGATTCTTCCAATCCAAGAATATGGTATATCTCTCCATCTATTTGTATCATCTTTAATTTCTTTCATCAGTGTCTTATAATTTTCTGCATACAGGTCTTTTGTCTCCTTAAGTAGGTTTATTCCTAGATATTTTATTCTTTTTGTTGCAATGGTAAATGGGAGTGTTTTCTTAATTTCACTTTCAGATTTTTCATCATTAGTGTATAGGAATGCAAGAGATTTCTGTGCAATAATTTTGTATCCTGCTAATTTACCAAATTCATTGATTAACTCTAGTAGTTTTCTGGTAGCATCTTTAGGATTCTCTATGTATAGTGTCATGTCATCTGCAAACAGTGACAGCTTTCTTTTTTCTTTTCTGATTTGGATTACTTTTATTTCTTTTTCTTCTCTGATTGCTGTGGCTAACACTTCCAAAACTATGTTGAATAATAGTGGTGAGAGTGGGCAACCTTGTCTTGTTCCTGATCTTAGTGGAAACGGTTTCCGTTTTCCAGCATTGAGGACGATATTGGCTGTGGTTTTGTCATATATGGCCTTTATTATGTTGAGGAAAGTTCCCTCTATGCCTACTTTCTGCAGGGCTTTTATCATAAATGGGTGTTGAATTTTGTCAAAAGCTTTCTCTGCATCTATTGAGATGATCATATGGTTTTTCTCCTTCAATTTGTTAATATGATGTATCACGTTGACTGATTTGCGTATATTGAGGAATCCTTGCATTCCTTGAATAAACACCACTTTATCATGCTGTTTGATCCTTTTAATGTGCTGTTGGATTCTGTTTGCTAGTATTTTGTTGAGGGTTTTTGCATCTACGTTCATGAGTGATATTGGCCTGAAGTTTTCTTGCTTTGTGACATCTTTGTCTGGTTTTGGCATCAGGGTGATGGTGGCCTCATAGAATGAGTTGGGGAGTGTTACTCCCTCTGCAAAATTTTGGAAGAGTTTGAGAAGGATAGGTGTTAGCTCTTCTCTAAATGTTTGATAGAATTCGCCTGTGAAGCCATCTGGCCCCGGGCTTTTGTTTGTTGGAAGATTTTTAATCACAGTTTCAATTTCAGTGCTTCTGATTGGTCTGTTCATATTTTCTATTTCTTCCTGGTTCAGTCTCGGCAGGTTGTGCATTTCTAAGAATCTGTCCATTTCTTCCAGGTTGTCCATTTTATTGGCAAAGAGTTGCTTATAGTAATCTCTCATGATCCTTTGTATTTCTGCACTGTCAGTTGTTACTTCTCCTTTTTCATTTCTAATTCTATTGATATGAGTCTTCTCCCTTTTTCTCTTGATGAGTCTGGCTAATGATTTATCAATTTTGTTTATCTTCTCAAAGAACCAACTTTTAGTTTTACTGATCTTTGCTACTGTCTCCATCATTTCTTTTTCATTTATTTCTGATCAGATCTTTATGATTTCTTTCCTTCTGCCAGGTTTGGGGTTTTTTTGTTCTTCTTTCTCTAATTGCTTTAGGTGCAAGGTTAGGTTGTTTATTTGAGATGATTCCTGTTTCCTGATGTAGGCTTGTATTGCTATAAACTTCCTTCTTAGAGCTGCTTTTGCTGCATCCCATAGGTTTTGGGTCATCGTTTCTCCATTGTCATTTGTTTCTAGGTATTTTTTTTATTTCCCCTATGATATCTTCAGTGATCACTTCGTTATTAAGTAGTGTATTGTGTAGCCGCCATGTGTTTGTATTTTTTACAGATCTTTTCCTGTAATTGATATCTAGTCTCATAGTGTTGTGGTCGGAAAAGATACTTGATACGATTTCAATTTTCTTAAATTTACCAAGGCTTGATTTGTGACCCAAGATATGATCTATCCTGGAGAATGTTCCATGAGCACTTGAGAAAAATGTGTATTCTGTTGTTTTTGGGTGGAATGTCCTATAAATATCAATTAAGTCCATCTTGTTTAATGTATCATTTAAAGCTTTTGTTTCCTTATTTATTTTCATTTTGGATGATCTGTCCATTGGTGAAAGTGGGGTGTTAAAGTCCCCTACTATGATTGTGTTACTGTCTATTTCCCTTTTTATGGCTGTTAGTATTTGTCTTATGTATTGAGGTGCTCCTATGTTGGGTGCATAAATATTTACAATTGTTATACCTTCTTCTTGGATCGATCCCTTGATCATTATATAGTGTCCTTCTTTGTCTCTTGTAATAGTCTTTATTTTAAAGTCTATTTTGTCTGATATGAGAATTGCTACTCTAGCTTTCTTTTGATTTCCATTTGCATGGAATATCTTTTTCCATCCCCTCACTTTCAGTCTGTATGTGTCCCTAGGTCTGAAGTGGGTCTCTTGTAGACAGCATATATATGGGTCTTGTTTTTGTATTCATTCAGCCAGTCTGTGTCTTTTGGGGGGAGCATTTAATCCATTTACATTTAAGGTAATTATCAATATGTATGTTCCTATTCCCATTTTCTTAAATGTTTTGGGTTTGTTATTGTAGGTGTTTTCCTTCTCTTGTGTTTCTTGCCTACAGAAGTTCCTTTAACATTTGTTGTAAAGCTGGTTTGGTGGTGCTGAACTCTCTCAGCTTTTGCTTGTCTGTAAAGGTTTTAATTTCTCCATCAAATCTGAATGAGATCCTTCGTGGGTAATATTGCTTGTAGGTTTTACTCCTTCATCACTTTAAGTGTATCTTACCACTCCCTTCTGGCTTGCAGAGTTTCTGCTGAAAGATCAGCTGTTAACCTTATGGGGATTCCCTTGTGTGTTATTTGTTGTTTTTCCCTTCCTGCTTTTAATATGTTTTCTTTATATTTAATTTTTGATAGTTTGATTAATATGTGTCTTGGGGTGTTTCTCCTTGGATTTATCTTGTATGGGAGTCTCTGTGCTTCCAGGACTTGATTAACTATTTCCTTTCCCATATTAGGGACGTTTTCAACTATAATCACTTCAAATATTTTCTCAGTCCCTTTCTTTTTCTCTTCTTCTTCTGGGACCCCTATAATTCGAATGTTGGTGCGTTCAATGTTGTCCCAGAGGTCTCTGAGACTGTCCTCAGTTCTTTTCATTCTTTTTTCTTTATGCTGCTCTGCAGTAGTTATTTCCACTATTTTATCTTCCAGGTCACGTATCCGTTCTTCTGCCTCAGTTATTCTGCTATTGATCCCCTCTAGAGTATTTTTAATTTCATTTATTGTGTTTTTCATTGTTGCTTGGTTCCTCTTTAGTTCTTCTACATCCTTGTTAAATGTTTCTTGCATTTTGTCTATTCTATTTCCAAGATTTTGGATCATCTTTACTATCATTATTTTGAATTCTTTTTCAGGTAGAATACCTATTTCCTCTTCATTTGTTAGGTCTGGTGTGTTTTGACTCTGCTCCTTCATCTGCTGTGTGTTTTTCTGTCTTCTCATTTTGCTTACCTTACTGTGTTTGGGGTCTCCTTTTTACAGGCTGCACGTTCGTAGTTCCCGTTGTTTTTGGTATCTGTCTCCAGTGGCTAAGTTTGGTTCAGTGGGTGTGTAGGCTTCCTGGTGGAGGGGACTAATGCCTGTGTTCTGGTGGATGAGGCTGGATCTTGTCTTTCTGGTGGGCACGTCCACGTTTGATGGTGTGTTTTGGGGTGTCTGTGGCCTTATTATGATCTTAGGCAGCCTCTCTGCTAATGGATGGGGCTGTGTTCCTGTCTTGCTAGTTGTTTGGCATAGGGTGTCCAGCACTGTAGCTTGCTGGTCATTGAGTGAAGCTGGGTCTTGATGCTGAGATGGAGATCTCTGAGAGATTTTCACCATTTGGTGTTACGTGGAGCTGGGAGGTCTCTTTTGGACCAGTGTCCTGAAGTTGGCTCTCCCACCTCAGAGGCACAGCCCTGATGCCTGGCTGGAGCACCAAGAGCCTTTCATCCACACGGCTCAGAATAAAAGGGCGAAAAAATAGAAAGAAAGAAAGAGGACAAAATAAAATAAAATAAAATAAAGCTATTATAATAAAAAATATTAAGAAAAAAATTTTAAGAAAAATTTGTTTTTAATTTTTAAAAATAAATTTATTATTTTTTAAAATAAAAATAAGAAAAAAAATTAAGGAAAAAATTTATTAAAATTTTTTTAATTTTTTTAAATAAAAAATAAGAAAAAAATTACTAAGAAAAAATTCATTAAGATATTTTTTTTTGTTTTTTCAAATAAAAAATAAAAAAATTAATAAGAAAAATTTTTAATTTTTTTTAAAATAAAAAATAAGGAAAAATTTATTAAGAAAAAAATTTTTTTAATTAAAAAACAAACAAACAAACAATAAAAACAGGCGGACCAAACCCTAAGAGAAATGGTGAAAGCAAAGCTATACAAACAAAATCTCACCCAGAAGCATACACCTATACACTCATAAAAAAGGAAAAGGGGAAAAAGTAATATATCCTGCTCCCAAAGTCCACCTCCTGAATTTGGGATGATTCGTTGTCTATTCAGGTATTCAGCAGATGCAGGTACATCAAGTTGTTTGCAGAACTTTAATCCACTGCTTCTGAGGCTGCTGGGAGAAATTTCCCTTTCTCTTCTTTGTTCGTAGAGCTCCCGGGGTTCAGGTTTGGATTTGGTCCCGCCTCTGCGTGTAGGTCGCCTGAGGGTGTCTGTTCTTCGCTCACACAGGATGGGGTTAAAGGAGCAGCTGCTTCGGGGGCTCTGGCTCACTCAGGCCATGGGGAGGGATCGGTACGGATGCGGGGCGAGCCTGCAGTGGCAGAGGCCAGTGTGATGTTGCAGCAGCCTTAGGCGCGCTGTGCGTTCTCCCGGGGAAGTTGTCCCTGGATCACGGGAGCCTGGCAGTGGCGGGCTGCACAGGCTCCCAGGAGGGGCAGTGCGGATAGTGACCTGTGCTCGCACACAGGTTTCTTGGTGGTGGCAGCAGCAGCCTTAGCATCCCATGTCCAGGTCTGGGGTCCACGCTGATATCCGCGGCTCGCACCCATCTCTGGAGCTCATTTAGGCGGTGCTCTGAATCCCCTCTCCTTGCGTACCGCAAAACAAAGAGGCAAAAAAAAGTCTCTTGCCTCTTCGGCAGCTGCAGTCCTCTTCGTACTCCCTCCCGGCTAGCTGTGGTGCGTTAACCCCTTCAGGCTGTGTTCACGCAACCAACCCCAGTCCTCTCCCTGTGATCCGATCGAAGCCCGAGCCTCAGCTCAAATGATGTGTCTTTCCTTTTTCATTCTTTAATATTTTTTTAGTTTACTTCATATAGACCCAAAAATCTGTTATTAAATTGCTCATTTTTATTTTATATTTTATCTTGTCATTTCCATTTCTAAATAGATAATTTTTATTATAAAAACTATTAAGTTTTAAGTTTAAATATTTTACTATTAAATTACTATTAAAATTTAGTATTAATTATTAAGTTATATTGATATGGTAATGTTGATCTGGTGTACTGAGCTAGTAATTAAATGAGCACCCTTATTTATGTATGTAATCATAGCAAGCATATAAAGAAAGTTGGTTCTTTTTTCCTACTATTTCATGTTGTTGTTTTATTATATTATCTAAAATCTCCCAAAAAGTACTAGTGGGTGATGCTAGACGTTTTTGTCTTGATCTAGAGTTTATCTACAATAGCTTCAGCATACCATCACTTTTGAGATATTTCCAATTGGTTTCTGGTAAATTATCTGTATCACATTTAAGTATTTTTCTTGTATTTTCCTTTTACTAAGAATTTTTCTTAGACATTGCTACCGGATTCTAGAAAATATCTATTTGCCTTTGTTTCTATAATTCTGTTTTAGATCCCTTATTTCCTTTTTTAATATTATCTTCATTCTTCATACACAAGCAGATTCATACATTAATATAAATTCACAAATAATACATTTGCTTTTAAAAAATTCTGTTCATCTTTTGAGGGTGAAATTATCTCTAAACTAATTCAATTTAAATTTTAGGATTACTATATTATTTAGTGATTTTTTTCTCATTTTTTTCTCATTAAGTTTTGCATAGTCTGAAGAGCTAATAGTTAAGAAGATTGTTTCTTAACTCAAGCTCCACATCCCTCACAGGTTTGTTACAGTGTCACCCCTAGACCCAGGCTGGTGAAATAGCCATTTTCTGCAATATTTCAGAAATCATTATATAGAGAAAAAAGAAACATGTTGGAACATAATATGATACTTAAAACTTCTGCTAACACATGACACACATCCTTGCATTTACATTTCATTGGCCTAAGTAATGCACATGACCATGCCTGAGTGAGTGGGCACTAGGAGTGAGACATATAATCCTCCCATGGGTATGAACAAAATATAGGTGACAAGAAATACCACCTACCCATTGTAAGAACTCATTTGAATATAGAAGTTAATATATATGTATGTATATATTTTGTTTTAATATAAACCATTTTGTTATGGTATCTCTGGTAGGCAAAATGATGCTCTCCTCCAAAAAGCCCTACTTCCTAATCCCTCGAGCCTGTGAATATATTATGTTAACATAGCGATGGAGTAGGGGAGAATTCAGGTTGCAGTTGGAATTAAGGTTGCTTGTCATCCCTCCTTAAAATAGGGGCATTATCTTGTATTATCCAGGTGGGCCTATTGTAATAAGAAGGGTCCTCAAAAGTGGACTCTAACACCATATACAAAAATAAACTCAAAATGAATTAAAGACCTAAATGTAAGACCAGATACTATAAAACTCCTAGAGGAAAACATAGGCAGAACAATCTTTGATATAAAGCAGAGCAATATATTTTTGGAATAGAGGCAAATGGGATCTAATTAAACTGGAAAGCTCTTGCACAGCAAAGGAAATCATCTACAAAGTGAAAAGACAACCTGCTGAATGGGAGAAAATATTTGCAAATGATATGACTAATAAGGGATTAATATCCAACATATATAAAAGCTCATACAACTCAATATCAAAAAAAAAAAAAACAATTAAAAACAGGCAGAAGAACTGAATAGAAATTTTTCCAAAGAGGAAATGCAGATGGCCAAGAGGCACATGAAAAGAAGTTCACCATCAACTAATTCAAAAAGATACATGCACCCCAATATTCATAGCAGCATATTTACAATTTCCAAGATATGGAAGCAACCTAAAAGTGCCCATCAACAGATGAATGGTTAAGGAAGAGGTGGTATATATATATACAGTGGAATACTACTCAGCCATAAGAAAAGACTGAAATTTTTCCGGAATATGCATGGACTTGGAGGGCATTATGCTAAGTGAAATAAGTCAGACAGAGAAAGACAAATACTACGTGGTATCACTTATATGTGGAATCTAAAAAATACAACATACTAGTGAATATAAAAAAAAGAAAGAGGCTCACAGATATAGAGAACAAACTAGTGGTTACCAGTGTTGGGGGAGGGTCAAGATAGGGGTGGGGGAGTGAGAGGTACAAATTATTTGGTGTAAGATAGTTTACAAGGGAGTATTGTACAACATAAGATATATAGCCTATATTTTGTAATAACTGTAAATGGAGTGCAACCTTTAAAAATTGTATAAATAATTTATAAATAAATAAATAAAATTCCTTCTGTAATTAAAAAAAATGTGGAAGAATGAGACAGAGTGTCAAAGTCAAAGAGACATTTGAAGATAGGACACTGTTGGCTTTAAAATGGAAGAAGAGACTACAAATCAAGGAATGTAAGAGGCCTCTAGAATCTGGAAAAGGGAAGGAAACATTTTCTCCTGGAACCTCTAGATGACATAAAAGCCTTCTGACACCTTGATTTTAGCCTAGTGTCACCTATTTCAGAATTCCAACATTCAGAACTGTAAGATAGCAAATTTTTCTTGTGAAGCCACTAAGTTTGCAGTAATTTGTTCCAAAAACAATAGGATTTAATACCTGGAAGTGAGTTGCTATGTTAAATATCTAAAAAATGAAAAGAGAAAAGAAGAGGCACTATTAAAGAAAATTTTGAAAGATTTTTTTTTACTGCCAACTCTACATAGCATCTAGAATTTTAATTTTTATGTTTGCAATAAGATAGAGATGGTTATGTTTTTATTTTCTTCCAGATTAAGTCAGCTATTCTAGCAACTTCAAGTTTCTTTCTTTCTCTAGTTATTCTACTTCCACTTCTTACATTTTATTTTATTTTCTTTCTTCTTTTCTCCTCTGAGCTAACCAAAGAATCATATTTGTCAGATCAGACTTATATGTTTACTAATAGTTCAATGATACAAGCTAGTAGCAAGCACAAGTAGAGCAGGGAGAGATTTGGACATCAATGACGGTTCCCCAGGCCATTATGTCATTCATTAGACATGTAATTTCTAACTCAGAATACCAGATGAGTTTTCCATATAAGATATGTCAGTTATTCCACAGAGCAGGAAGCATTAAGATTATGAAGAATTTTTAGTTTATATCTAGATAGGTGATCTTATTTAATATTTCCCATGAAATTAAACCTCACATATCCTAGGTTTGTTTACCATAAGCAATCTTAGCCAAAGACATCCTTCTAAGAGCATCCCACTGATAAGGACTCTTCCTACCAAATATCAATAGTTTATTTCTTAAGACCTCCAAGGAGATTAGACTGGGTCATCTGCCTTCTTTCTTTCCCTTAAATCGTCTCTCCAATAAAGATAAATAGATTACACGGCAATTGTTTTACCTCCTTCCTCCCCACAACCCCAGAAAACTCCTAAGTCTGTTTTGTTTTTCAGAACTGTCACTCTCTTGATACAATTTAGTTATAGCTGGATAAACACAATGGCATTTCAGGTACAGAAATAGAAATTCCCATTCAAACTACTGTTTGTTACATGAATTTGGTTACAGTTACCTCACATGACAAAAGTAATTCCTAGCAATTCTGTTTCAGGTGAACTGAGGAATGGCATTTTTAGACATCGTTATCTCCACTGACATGATTCTATTATTAGAGCACTACGATTTCCCCTTATCTGACTCATATGCAAACCCATTCAGAAATATTTGTAAAACTCTCAACTGTTCAAGACACAGATGTGTGTAACAGAGCTCAAGTTCTTCTGCCATGAGTACTTTTCCTACATTGTACACAATCATTAACTATTTCCTGCTTTCTAAATATTATCTCATCCACCAGCCTTACTAGATACTTTCATGCTTATATCTGATTTCTTCATTTACCATTGATACACAATAATTCAAAATTTATATTTCTCAAACTTAACACATTGGCATCTGCATCATTAGGCTAAAACCGGACTGCATCTTTGCTTCTTATTTCTTACCTGTATGTACAAACCAGTGCTCTCTGAAGGAAGGTGTATGCTCTGGTTTCCTACACAAGATCATCCAATATGGTATGGAAAGAAAATATTAGAATTTCCTTTTGTTTTTACTTTAATCTCATACTTTAAAACAATCTTCTTTGTGTTTTATTATGACCATGATATATTAATACAATAGCATATACATATTATATATGACTAAGTATACATTTATTGAAGTACACCTTCAAAACATATTCCCCTGATAAAATTGTGCTTTCAAAACAGTTTGAAAATCATTGCACCAAATTATTCCTATTTAAAAAAATAAATATATGAACAATCAGAAAGTTTTTATTCTGGAACATTTTTTTTCCCCAAAACTTCTTAAGAATTATGAAATATGTTTTATCTATTATTTTATTTTGAGTAAATTATCCCTAAATAGACAAAAATGAGTATTTCTCATAAAAGTTATATATAATTGGTATATCAATGTTTCATTGATTTTTCCTTGTTTAAAGAACTCCTCTTTAATATCTCTATATTAAAGCTGCTCCTCTAAACAAAAATTACTTTATTTCAAAATCTTTTACTTATTTATATTTTTTTATTATAAAAACCCACTTTACTCCCATAAATAGTATTTAATATAACATGTATTTTTGTATTACATGCAGAGTAGAATGATACTACTTCTCAGGGCTATTCATACATAAGTTAAATGAATAAATACCAATGTTTAGCATTATATAACTGTGGGCCTAGAAAGCTGGTATCCAAGATGTGCTCTGACACATGTTAGACATATGTCCTCAGTTAAATTTTTTACTCTTTCTAAGGTTCCAATTTCTCCTCTATAAAATGAGAAGCCTAGTTAAGAGCATGGGCTTTGGGCAGAACTGGGCCTGGATTCTGGTTCCATCACTGCAAATTCCTGTTTATTTGTACAAGTGGCTTACGCTTTATAAGCATTAGTTTCCTCTTCTGTAAAATTGGTTTAATAAACTTAACTCAAAGCATTATCATTAGGATTAAATGAAATAATGCAAATAAAGCAGTTTAATTTAGTAAATAATCACTAGTGTTAGCTATTTTGATTACTAATATGCAGATTTCTAGTAAATTATCCAAATATGACTATGCATGTCTAAAATGTGTGACACTTTTCTAAGCGTTTTTACCTGTGTCAGGATATTTCTAGAAAATAATTATTTCATACCAAGTTTTACTGTTAGAACGTTGGGCTCTAAGGGTTAGGGTAACTTCTTACAATCATAATTCACAGTAGATGATAGAACACAAATTAGAGCACTGAAGTTTTAACTGAAACACTCATGATATTCTTACCATATCATACTGTCTTCATCAAAGGAGAAAATTAATGAAGTGATTTTTATATAGGTCATAGAGGAGAGAAGATAGATATGATTTTGATATGAAGTTAGGAGAGAAAAAGGTCTTTTAGCATTGAGCAAAGGGTTATAGCAATTAATGGGAATGTCTGCTATGGGGGAAGAGACATTAAGGGTTCAACCTGATTGGATCAAACAATATGCTTTGAGATGGAGAGAATACATAATGCAGATAAGTAATAACAAATTGTACCATTCTCAACTGGAAAGTCTAGACTTCATTAGAAACAAATGGGTTCTTAATTTGAAAGACCCTGAGTTAAAAGTTAAATAGTTTCTTAACTAATTTTTAGAGCCTATAATATGATAATTTGAAATATATCTCTACAGCATGTGAAGTTTCCCAAGCTTATTGATCACAGTTCCTGTAGAAACCCTTCTTAAACTCTCTTAGAGCCTTTCCCTTACAACTAGAAAGTGATCCTATACCTTATCATGGTCTGGTGAACCTTACATCTTCTTACCACTGTCTACCTCTCCAGTCTTCTCTCTTTACTCCCTCCTTATAACTGCTTCAATCTTCTTTCTGATATTCATGCCATAATTGTTCCCTTCTCAAAACTTTTGTGCCTGTGCTTCTCCCTTCTGCTTAGAATGCTCATCTCCAGATCTTCATGCTACTAACTAGCTCTTTTTCAACATGCAGGTCTTACCTCAAATGTTACCTTCTCAGAGAGGAAGAGGACTCCACAGCTAAAGAAGTATCTCTAAGCATTCTCTAGACTATCACCTGTTATTTTTTTCTCACTCATCTGAAATAATCATTGGGTTTCCCATTTCTGTGTTTACTTGTGTATTGTCTATCTCTTCTCGCATCATAATATGAACTGATAGGATTGGGGTTCTTTTCAGATGTCATTCCCTTAGCACCTGGAAGAATGCCTGGATAATGCAGGTGCTCAAAATTATTTCCTAACTGACCAAATGATAGATGGATGAACCGATGGAGGGATGGATGAATTTGGAAATCCTTTACTCAACCCTCATTTGCAAATTAGAAAATGGCAAAAGGTGTCTTTCTAATTTTCCCTTGAATTACTCCTTCTGACCAGGTGACAAGAACATCTTCTGCCTGCAAAGTTACATTCATTCACCTTTTGAATTGGAAGCTGACCATACTCTGTAAAAATATGTAGACAACATCTCAGTCACCAAAGACTTCGGCAAACTACCAAATTCTGTTTTATCGCTTTTGCTCCATTTTGATTTTTCAAGCCCCTTGACAAGGTATTCACCCACTTTTCCACATCAATTTTAATCTCATTTCCTGATATTGTGCTTCCCAGATAATCTTCTCTGGAGTCCTAACTCTTATTCTCTTATTATGCATTCCTGATTCCTGCATCTGACTTCTCTGATTCACCAACTGAGTATCTGCTTTCTCCCTATTCACTTTCTGACTCAATCTTCTCTCAAGTCCCAGCAAAGCCTACATTCCCAGAGCACCTTAGTTCTAAATCCCTGTAGAGAACATTTGTTTATATATTTGTTAATTTATCTTTAGATATTCTGGTTTTTTTTTTTTAAATTTGTCTTATTTTACCAGTTCCAATAAAATACCAACACACCAGTGTTGTTGTAAAGATTGAATGAACCTATCAGAAAGATCTAGCACAGCAGCACAGCACAACACACAACACAAAATCTCAGCAGCCACAGAAATATCATCTCTGTTATTATTTGATGTTATGATTCCTTTCCTTACATAATTTCCTACATTTTCAGCCAACATATAGTTAAATGATAAGCTAGTAAATGTTTACAGAGAAAGAACAATTTCTCCTTCAAGAAATCTACATATCTCTTACCAACACCTTTCCAGTAGATCTAAGGCCTGAAAATAGATGGACATAGGATCATGAATGTATTTCCTACAAGCAAATCAGGAAAGTATGAAGGAAGAAATCAAGTACGGTTGTGGAATGAACCTTGAAACTTTTAAGTCAAATTTTCCTTCTAATATATGGTAACTATAAGCAATTTTGTGGGATTTTATATGCACTAAGACATTTAAAAAGTAAATAACGGATGAAAGTTTTGTCTTGCATGTTATAATGTATTTCATTTTCTTCTTTGAGACTTTGGAATGGTTTCTAAACTGATATTTCAATCTAATAGCTTTAATTCAGTATTTAAGATATAACAGCCTAAGAAAAGAGAATCTGTGTAATAACTATACTGAATATAAATACTTGCTTACAGTGAATTCTATGCCTTGGAAAAGATGACATTCATGAACATTCTCAGCAGATTTACAGATAACTTTGCCTGCAAGTATTTCTAGGTCATTTTCTATTAAACCTTGGTGGATGTTTATCTGACATAGTCTATTGGGGTTAATTTTGATTATTGATTTGTCTAACTTTTTGCTTTCTCTTTGAAATGTACTAAATTCTACTTACCTCTCTGTGTGTTAACAGACACCACACAGTATACTCTAGGGCACATGTTATGTTCTGGAAATATGTAACTAAATGATAAGCTGATTTAAAAATATTTTGTTAGGGGATTTTTAAGTGTACTAATTTTTTTTAAAGAGCTGAATTTATGTTTCCTCCGTCTCTTGTATATACAATGTTCTTATTATAAAAATATACCAAAATAATTCTAAATCTTATTCTAAAACTTAGCATATATCTTCTTTATGTACATACATTTTCTTATTCCTAAATGTGCCTTGAACTTATTTTTGAGTACATATTTAAATGCTAAGCATAAAAGAATTATAATGAAAGACATATTCATTTTATGTCCTAATTTGGGAAATTTTACTTATCTAAGAACTCCTCAGAAAATATTGCATTGTTGTCAGTTGTAAGACTCAGGGTAGCACTTGCTAGTTGCTATAACAAACTAAAATCTGGTTGCTTAATTCAACAAATATTTGTCACTTGCACAAGTCTAATACTGATGTTCCTGGCTGAGCTATTCTTATGGGCAGCTCCATCCAAGAAGAGGATCCTAGAGTACAAGTTCCCACCATCATGTGATTCTGATATCTTGGAGCACTTCACTTCCAGACAGTGAGTGAGATCATGAAAGATAATATCTTTCATGACCAGGCTATAACAATTTCCCTCTATTTTATTAACCAGTTACATGTCTCCAACCTAACTGCAAGAGAGACTCTGGAATTTGACCTTCCTCTATGCTTAGAAAGAGAAAAGGGAGATTGTTAAACCTCTAGTCAAACTCTGCCACACAGGCATATTGTTCTAGAACATGGTAAAAGAAGTAAATATTGGCAATGAGAATAAAAATCCTCAGTGATAGTTTCTTTTACTGAAATTTTCCTTATTAGGATGTTGGTTTAAAAATCAGATTTTAAAATGTAGTATTTTCATTATTTGTGCATAACTGTACATAAAAGTGATTTTATCGAATTACTTACAAGACATATTTTACTCAATTAAATGCTTTCCTGAAAAATGAGTGACAGCCAATATTTAGTAGACAAGATGTAATATCAGAAATACTTCTGAAAAACACTCTGAAACAAGACATATAAAATGCAAAATAACTCTTCACTTTAATTATTATATTTCAGTGGCTATAATACATGTTGGATATAACTGCCTTGTACATATTGATAAAGCACAGTATTGCCTATATTTTGATTTTCTTTTTCATGAATTATTTGTAAGAGATCAGTATTTTGTAGGGGATTAGTTTTGCCAAATAATATAAATAGACAAAAGGTAAAACTACTATACTATGAAAGCATGTTTGGAATTATCAGAAGCTGTAACACTGAATTAATCAAGTATAAACTATTTTGTTTTCCAATAATTAAGTAAGCTTTTGCAATATAAATATTAAGACATCAGAAATGTAATCCAATTATAAGTTTATAAAATTACATTTGTGTATATGTAGATTTGGAGCCCTTCTAAAAATATTGAAGCATACGGTTTATGGAAAAACTAGGCCTGAAATTTTATGTGAACTAATTTGAAAACTATGTTTAAAAAATACAGGACTTTCATCAGTTTTGGGGTAGGTTTGAACTTGATATCTGATTAATATTGTATTATCTGCTAAACCAGAGAGGCACTCTGGCAAGGTTTGGTAATTTCCTATTCTATTAGCAAAAAATTTGTAATAATATCCTTTAATTTACAGACAATTACAATTCAATTATGAAGCATACAAAACATTTTCTATGCTAAGACAATACACTGCCTAAAACTTTATATGATCTGTCAAATTTTTGCTGAAAAGAAATTCATGTTTAAGGTCTTATATAATTATAAGATTGAAGGCTCAAAACCTATGAAGGTTAAAGACTAAAACTGAACTAATTATTGTTATCAAAATGTTTCATGTCCAGGTAAGCAAAAGATGCATGATGAACTCTGTTTGTGATAACGCATTAAAGCCAAAATTCTGCCTGGCTTCATTTCAAATTGTTATTTGTAGTCAGGGTCAATTATTTCAATATCACCTATGTGGTTGGTGGCTTCACCTAAATCTATTGAGCTGATACTTCTATAATTCTGGGTCAGTAGAAGTAGTACTGGTCATTAATCATCATCTTCAAAAAAATCTAGTTTCCAGTAACACTTGTTTTTTTCTTGAGAGAAAAATACCAACCAATATACAACCCCATTAATCAAAAACATATGTAAATTCTGCCTTTTTTACTATTGAAATAATTCATCCATCTACTTCTATATAAGATACTTGATGCATTTATATATTTTTAAATTAAAAATATATTTTAAATTCTGTTATCAGGTAAATACGTAATCATAACTAAAATTGATTAAAGTAGCAGAAATGAAAAATAGGGAAAGTAATGAAGAAATAATAACATGAGTTTATCTAGGTAAGGAAGCTACCACAAAGTCAAAAGTGACAAAGTGACATTGTTCTTTTTTTTTTTTCTTTCTTTTGGCCATACCACGCAGCATGCAGGATCTTAGTTTCCTGACCAGTGATTGAACCCATGCCCCCTGCAGTGGAAGCATGGAGTCTTAACCACTGGACTGCCAGGGAAGTCCCAAAAGTGACATTGTTCTTTCTGGGAATCTAGGAAAAGTAGAAATATCATGAATTGCACTGTCTCTAAAAAGGAAGCATGCCAGTTCACAAAATGAGAGGAACTTGTTCTGAAAATGTAATGAAAAATTAATGTAAGTAAATTAACTGAACTTAAATCATTAAAATATTAGGAATTTTAATAATAGGATACATTATTGATATGTAAGAGTATCAGAGATGAAAGAGACCACATATTTGTGGAGAAATAAAGTATTATGGGGACCAGGGGCAAATGGCAGAGGAGTAAGACATGGAGATCACCTTCCTCCCCACAAATACATCAAGAAAACATCTACATGTGGAACAGCTCCTACAGAACACCTACAGAACACTGGCAGGGGACCTCAGACTTCCAAAAAGGCAAGAAAATCCCCACGTAACTGGGCAGGGCAAAAGAAAAAAGAAGAAAAAAAAAGAGGCAAAGGAATCAGGATGGGGCCTTCCCCTCTGGGAGGGAGCTGTGAAGGAGGAAAAGTTTCCACACACTAGGAAGCCCCCTCACTGGCAGGGATGGGGGAAAGCTTCAGAGCCTTGGAGGAGAGGACAGCAACAGGGGTGCAGAGGGCAGAGCGGAGAGATTCCCACATGGAGGATTGGTGCCAACCAGCACTCACCAGCCAGAGATGCTTGTCTGCTCACCTGCTGGCCAGGGTGGGGGGTTGGGGGCTGGGTGCTGACGCTTGGGCTTCAGAGGTCAGACCACAGGGAGAGGACTGGGATTGGCTGCATGAGGACAGCCTGAGGGTGTTAGTGTGCCAAAGCTAGATAGGACGGAGTCCGGGAAAAAGCCTGGGCATCGTGGAGAGGCAGGAGACCTTTGTTGTGGTGTGCTCAATAGGTGGCCCACCATAGGAGCTTCCTGCTGTGTGCTCACAGATGGCAGGGCAACACCTACGTGAGCACAAGCACTAGCCACGGCTGTTATCTCGGACAACAGAGGCTGCCACCATTGCCACCAAGCGTCCTGTGTGCAAGGCAGGTCACTGCCAACACTTTCCCAGCAGCCTGTGCAGCCCGCTACTGCCAAGGATCCTGCCATCCAGGGCCAACTTCCCTGGGTGAACATATGGTGCGCCTCAGACTCTTGCAACTTCACGTCGGCCTCTGCTGCCGCAGGTACTCCTCGCACATCCTAATTGTGACTGCCATATCCTTCCCTCCCCCAAGCCTCAGTGAGCAAGTGAGCCCTAATCCGCCACTGCTTTTGCCTCCTCTTGCCTGGGAGGGGAACAGACGCCTGAGGGAGGCCCACACGCAGAGGCGGGGTGAAAACCAAAGCTGAACCACAGGGGCTGTGCAACCAAAGAAGAGAAACGGAATACCGCTGCATGACCACTGGATTAAATCCCTGCAATCGGCTTGGTAAACCCTACATCTATGGAATATCTGAATATACAATGAGAGTTCCCAGAGTTGAGGCTGTGGACTTTGGGGGCAAGTACACGCAGGTGTAAGGCCAGATCAGAGTCTGAGCTGAACCCACAGTGGCCACAGCAGGTGCATAGACTTACCTAGAAGTATTGGAGGACTTCCTGTGTAGGTAGGGATTGGCTGTGACTCACTGACGGGGCAAAGATACTGACAGCTAAGGCCACAGGAAAATATTACTACTTCTTTTTTGTTGTTGTTGTTCTTTTTTTATTTTTCTTTTAATTTTAATTTTTATTTACTTGTTCTTTTCTTTTCTTTTTTATGCTTTATTTTTAATTTTTTTAAAAATAATCTTTATTGGAGTATAATTGCTTTACAATGTTGTGTTAGTTTCTGTTGTAAAACAAAGTGAATCAGCTATACGTATACACATATCCCCATATCCCCTCCCTCTTGCGTCTCCCTCCCACCTTCCCTATCCCACCCCTCTAGGTGGTCACAAAGCACCAAGCTGATCTCCCTGTGCTATGTGGCTGCTTCCCACTAGCTATCTATTTTACATTTGGTAGTGTATACATGTCAATGTCACTCTGTCACTTCGTCCCAGCTTACCCTTCCCCCTCCCCGTGTCCTCAAGGCCATTCTCTACTCTGCGTCTTTATTCCTGTCCTGCTCCTAGGTTCTTCAAGACCATTTTTTTTTTAGATTCCATACATATATGTTAGCATATGGTATTTGTTTTTCTCTTTCTGATTTATTTCACTCTGTATGACAGACTCTAGATCCATCCACCTCCATACAAATAACACAATTCTGTTTCTTTTTATGGCTGAGTAGTATTCCATTTTATATTTGTGCCACATCTTTATCCATTCATATGTTGATGGACACTTACGTTGCTTCCATGTCCTGGCTATTGTAAATAGTGCTGCAGTGAACATTGTGGTACATGAGAATTCCAGATATCAGTAAAATTAAGGTAGTTGATATGCATAATTTTAATCTAAATGACATGAGGTATAAATTCTGCATGTGGACAAAAATATATTACCTTCATAAAAATAGTGATCAGATAAACTAAATTACCAGTGACATTATATGAAAAAAAAAGAATATACTTATATTGATTAAACTTAATAACCCTGTTCTCATTTTTCTTTAGATGCTCAAGGTAGTATCTGAGAAGCATGTACACAGATTACAAAACAAGTTATTTCCTATTTTCCAAAAGTTAACAACTAAATGAACAAAGGAATCACTCTTCAAGTCCTTTTAAATACTGTCAAACTAATTATTGAACATCTTCTAAGATTATATATAAATAGTTATATATATAATTCTCCAGATACAATATGTAACATTTATGCACTCTTTTATGTTCCTTGGATTCTGTTCTACTTATCCCAGGTTGAGGTATAGTGAATTTATTGCTTCCTTTAGGTATTTTCTAAATATTATTGATAAACTGGATCATTTAAGTGATGTTAACTCTTCAATGTATTTTATATAGGTGCAGATAGAGTGTGAACTATATACCTGAGAAAATGTCTTTTTCTCATATGTGGATTACGTTGCCTGCACATTCTAATCTATAAAAGATTGTTAAATATAGTAAAAAAAAATTTGGAATTGTAAAATGGATTACTAGAAAACTAAATGTTTAATTAGTCACAAAACATGTCAGTAGCTTTATAACATCTGTCCCAAATGAATAAAATATAGAATGGAATTTAAAATATGAACAACACACACAAAAATGCAACTGAAGTTTATACTACACCATCTATTTGAATTTTAGTTTGGCGGATGACAAAGAAGATTCAGATACATGCTTGAAAGAAGCACTTTCATTTGTGAAATGTTGGTTTACATAAAAGAGTCCACAGTGTATTTATTTACCTTGCAGCAGTTAACATAATTAGTACAGGAAAAGAAAAACCTAGCCTATGTCAAGTGAGAATAATATAAATATAACTGGTGGTCTGTAATTATTTTTAAGTGATATGTACCTTGAGGGGTTTGGTATTTGAATTTCACAGAAGGAAAGAATATTAATCAATGCTATTTCAAATGTATACCTATTAAAAATGGATACATGAATTTGAAGTTAAACAAAATCAGAGTTAAGAAGGTAGAGCATACATATTCTCTGAGACATTAAAATTAAAACAAACCTTGAAATTCAGAAAAGAGAATTCAGTCAAATCATACACAAGTAATATGGAAAAATTTCTAATTGAGCTTATTTAAAGCAAACCTCTCACCCATGTTAATTTCTATACGTTTCTAGATCTTTTAACCATTTATATTTCATATTCAATTGCATATCCTATTTGAATATTTATAATGTTTGGAGGGTCAATCACAGGTGACTGCGCAATTATTATTCTAATATCACTAGAGCTCTAAAATTTCAACATCATTTATTATTAGAAAAATGCAAATCAAAACTACAATGAGGTATCACCTCATACTGGTCAGAATGGCCATCACCCAAAAATCTACAAACAGTAAACACTGGAGAGGGTGCAGAGAAAAGGGGCCCCTCCTACACTGTTGGTGGGAATGTAAATTGGTACAGCCACTATGGAGAACAGTATGGAGGTTCTTTAAAAAACTAAAAATAAAACTACCTTAGCACCCAGCAATCCCACTCCTGGGCATATACCCAGAGAAAACCATGATTCAAAAAGATACATGCATTACAATATTCATTGCAGCACTATTTACAATAACCAGTATATGGAAGCAACCTAAATGTCCATCAGCAGAGGAATGGATAAAGAAGATGTGGTACATATATACAATGGAATATTGCTCAGCCATAAAAAAGAACAAAATAATGCCATTTGTAGCAACATGGATGGACCTAGAGATTGTCATACTGAATGAAGTAAGTCAGACAGAGGAAGACAAATACCGTATGATAGTGCCTGTATGTGGAATCTAAAAAGAAAGAATACAAATAAACTTATTTACAAAACGGAACTATGGTTACGGATATAGAACACAAATTTATGGTTACCAGGGGTTAAGGTGGGGAGGCAGATCAATTGGCAGATTGGGTTTGACATATACACACTACTATATATAAAATAGATAACTAATAAGAACCTGCTGTATAGCACAAGGAACTCTACTCAATACTCTGTAATGGTCTATATGGGAAAAAAATCTAAAAAAAAAAAAAAGAGTGGATATATGTATATGTATAACTGATTCACTTTGCTGTACACCTGAAACTAACACAACATTGTAAATCAACTCTACTCCAATAAATTTTTTTTAAATAAAATAAAATTTCATATAAAAGTTTAAATACTGCAATCCATGGAGCTTCATATACACTTGACCAATTGGAGGAAAGTACACACTTGACCTGAACCAGAAACACTTAAGCAATGATTAAAAAAAAAAAAAAAAAAATTCCAGAAAAGGAGAAAATGTTGCTATTAATGGTAACTTGGGAATTGGCAGAGAGATTTTAGTAATTTAAAATCAGTCTTTTAAAATATTGCTAATATATTCTAAAAGTAGCACAATTAAGTCAGATAGACTATGAAGTTATAAAGGCAGTTATCTGTAGATATGCTGTCTCTGTAAATAATATACATACGCCCATACTTACTTGAGTGTCCCAATTTGTCTGCGAAATATGTCTACTCTTACCAAAAACTCATCAAATAAAATGGTATAACAGTTGAAATAAAAGACATTTATGTATTTACCAAGTAGGTCCTTATCTTCAATAATTGCCATCTCAACGTCTTTTCCAGTAACTATTGTGTATGTGAAAGGAACTTGAAGAAGAACACTAATCTCACCAAAAGACTCCTTCTCCTTAAGTTTACCCATACACACAAGTCTTCGTATTTTTTTCTGTAAGAGATATAGATAACTGATGTTTAATGAAACCACTTCCATATAATGGATAAATAATTTTGGTATATGGTATTTAAAATAAATTAGCAGTTTCAGGCAAATCAGAGAACATTTATTCATACATGTATTTAAATTATATTAGAAAAATAATAGATTGATGAGAACTTCAGCATATCTAAGACAGCTGAAGGCACTGTACTTTAGTGATCTAGAAATTAAATTGTGCTAATACACCAAGATGTTTATGAAATCTTGAACTCATTCCATTTTTTAAGGTCCTAGGATACTGTTTTGTAAGCATAATTTAGTATGTTTTGTGAACCACCATTTGTTACCTCAGTTCCAGCTGCAAGGCACAGTTGTTGAACTAACAGAGAATAATGAAAATAAGCAGAGAGTGCCAGGAATGACACTGATGAGATGATTAACTGCAAAAGATGAGATTCTACCCTAACTTTTTTGTATAAATAAAAAAAAGGAAAAATGGAAAGTGAGTTTGACTCAGGGAACTAGCAATTTAAGTCCAAATAAGGAATTTTGTGGAAAGGAGCTGACAGTAGTTTCAATATGCATAGTTCTGGAGAAAAAATTGTAACTCCAAATTATCTTTTCAGGGAGAGCCCAACAGTATTAAAACAAGAATGAGCTGCTGAGCAGTAAGATAAAAAAAAAAAAAAAAAAAAAGAATGTAGCCCTCAGGGTAGGACAGTGACAGAACTCAGAACAGGTGAAAGCCTTTACTAAGTACCCTGGGGTCAAAAGCCAATAACTAACGAATTGATATGCCACTTATATAAATGACAAATCTTTACACTGAATATGACTAGTACAGCAAAATTCAATGAAGTTTGCATATCAAATTGAATTACATTGAAGACTGCCTAACCAGCCAAAATGGATTAGTTCTAACTTTTCTGTCACTATGTATTAGTGTTTTGCCTATTCTAGAACTTCATAAAACTGGAATCATACAGAATGCACTGTTCTGAGGTTTACCTTTTTGCCCAACTTAAGGCTTTGAGATTCATCCATATTCTTGTATGTATCATAAATTCTTTTTATTGAGGCATGACATTCCAATGAATGAATATACCACAATTTTTCTATCCATTCAACTGTCAATGGATATTTGGATTACTTACAGTTTCTGGCTTATGAAGATTCATGTAAGTCTTTTTGTAAGCATATATTTTATTTCTCTTGAGTAAATATCTAGAGTGGAATTTCAGGGTCATATATTAAGTGTATTTTAACCAATCTAATATGCTTATAGAAGTGCTTTGTTGTAGTTTTAATTTGCATTTCTCTGATAAATAATGATGTCAAGCATCTTTTAATGTGCTTCTAGTTTTTTCCTAAGTTTTACAATTCAATATATCTTACAACTTATTTTACATTCCTGCTTCTTACAACTCAGTAAAAAGAAGAAAATAAATGCAAGAAAAATTAGTCAAAAATTGAACAGCTATTTCACAAAAGAAGACAAGTAATAAATGACCAATAAACACAAGAAAACATGTTCAGTATCTCCTATTCATTAAGATAGGCTAATTGATTAAAAAGAATACATAAGTTTAAAACTTACCACTTTTCTTGATTGTGGTTTTGAAAGTCCTACAATACTTTTGTAAACCTTACAATATCCAGAATTAATATAAGCCACAAAAGAGATTATATTTCCACTTTCCACTATCACTGAAAACAAGAGACAATTCATTGTTTCACACATTTTTATAAGAAATTATTTTAGATATTATGACAATAAAAGTTGACATTTAATTCAACAACTATTGAGTAAATTTCTTAATGAATGACAGTTTATAGGCAGTCCTCTGTATATGATAAAAATTTACATCTGATATTTATATCAGCAACTAATATAGAAGTAAATATTGACAAGAATTTGGCAGTAAAATCAATGGTGTGCTAGTAAACTGTATGGTGGGGGAGAGGAAGATGAGTGTGGGGCAAGCCCCAAGCCGTAGCATTAGCTGATTTTCACGGTGTAGTTATTTCTACCATAGCTAGTTTGAAACTGCCAATGGTTTAACAACTGGCTCAAAAAAATCTCTGAATATTTATCATTTGGATCTTCAGAATTCAAAGTGTATAATAAAAAAATAAATAAAAGGTTATTTAATTGTCACTAGTCATTTATTTTGCTTAAATAAAAATTTATGGTAACTCTTCTACTGTCTTATATTTTGTTTCTTACAGCCAAACAATAATAATATAAAGTCATCTTCAAATATCAAAGTATAATATAGCTGTAGAATTATGTTTAAATTGTATAGACATGGGAATTTTTTCATAGATCCTATCTTAAAAGTAAAGAGTAGTGTTTTGCCAAGATGTTATATGATAGTAGAGGCTGTTTTACTTCTTTTAGTCAATCAGCAGGACATAAAGGAAGGTATAGAGTCTACTGGCAATTGTTACAGGTAAGAGAAGCATGCACTTAGAGAGTAAAGAAGCCCATTATTTTTAACTTTTAGAGCTGCACTACTGTAAATCTTTTCTTGAAAGTCAAGCCTTACATAGATCATAGAGAAGTATACATAATATCAAAGTGAATAAAGATCATGGGAATTTGTATTAAAAGTAAGGCAACAATGGAAAAGCTGAATCACTGCAGCAAAATCTATGAGGCAGTCTCACTCCTTATAGGGGACATTTGCTGCCTCAGCAATTGTCTATGGTCTCTGTACTAATCATAGAAAATGTTTATCTTAATGAAGACAACACAGCAAAACCGTTTTCATCTAGGTAAGCAGGCTGAATTTAATGACATTAAAAAAAGTCTCATCACACTTAAGAAATTTTAAATATTACTTTTTTGACTAGAAAAAGAATCATACCAATGCCTGCAAAGACTTAACACCTTTCTCTTGTGTTTCTTAATTTTATGCATTCAGCCTCTGAACCTGTTTCCCATTACAAAGAACTTATGCCAGTGATGTCAAGATAAATGTTGTCCTCTCCATACCCTTTCCTCTTGGGATGCATAGAAAACTATGAACAACATAGAAAGATCCAAAGGATTATAACAAAATTTTAAATGAAAATATTTAGTCATGGACTATATAAATGACATTTTATTCATTATTATTTAAAGGTAATATTCAGGAAATAAAGTTGATTTATATTTAAAAACAGAGTTTCAGTTTAGGAAGGTGAAAAATTTGGGAGATGGATGATGGTGAGAGTTGCACAACAATGTGAATGTAGTGTCACTGAACTATATGGTTAAATATGGTTAAAATGGTATGTTTTATATTATGTGACTTTTACCACAATACAAATAATTTTTTAAATAAGGTTTTAAAGAATCTCATCAAAACTCAAACTCATATTCTAAAACCTGAAAGCATTAGACCTTTATGAAAAGAACAAACTTGACTTTATCTTAAAAGTAAATTAGAAAGAGAAGAAAACCAGAAGGATTCATAGAAAGTGAATATCATGTATTGTTCTTTTCCTTCCTGTTGTTTTTCATGTGCCAGGAAATAGTCACAAGTCTAATAAAACTATTTTATTCCAATTTTCAGATCAGTTAGAAGAAGTCATGATAAGAAGGATAATTCCCAACTGGCTATTAGCATCAGCACTGGGACAGTTAGGGTCTCAGTTTAAATGGAAACTAGTGATTAGAAAGACTGTTAAAGGACATCTTCTTAATAAACTTAATAAACTCAAGTCCATTAACCTAACAGACCAAAACACAGTTTTGGAGCAGAAGTTTGTCTGAGTATCAACAAGACTGATGCAGCTTCAAGCAGAACATGCATTAGCTTAATGGATACCAGTTCTCCTTGTAAAACTAGAGTACTAGAAAAAGAACAATATAAAAAAAAATAGTGCTAATGAATGCTATTTTTGAATTTTAATGTCAATTTGGAGAAGCATTTTTGAACATGTTTTCCTTATGAATATATTTTTTGCTTTCCTAATGTGTTAAGAAAGATCTTGGTTAGAAAGGACCTTGCATTTACTGAGTATTTCTATAAGGGTCCATACTAATGAAACTTTAACCAATATTAAACACTACTTATTTATTATTTTAAAATATATATTTATATGAAGATAAATAGCATTTATGGCTAAATGGAAGCAAATCCTGAATAGAAGTGCGTATCAGAAAAATTGAACACTGATTAATTATCTAATTTCCATTTATACTACACCTTCTGAATTCATGGCACATTAAGATAAGTCATTCTTCTAAAGTATGAGTACTATATGTAAAATACTGTCATGCATATTAAATACCTGCCACTTTGCATAACAAATTAAAAATAAGTGAGCATTTCTCTAATCACACAAACATGAGATTTGGAAAAAAGTTGTACTAATTATTGATAGAGGAAATCCAGAGAAATATGGGTGGAAGAAATTTAAATTTTGAACACACCTCAGAAACTATTCCAAGAAAAGAATTTACTAATATAATACATTTATAGAATTTCACAGAAAATAACAGAGTATGACTTGTTACTTATTGAAAATTAGGGCAGATGAAGAAGGTCCAGACTTAGTGTTAAATTCCCTCCACCCCTCTCTCCTTCCCCTTCTTCCCCTATTTTCCCCTTTCCTCCATCCCACGCTCCAAGATAGGACAAATACTGGGGCTTAGAGCCTTTTACAAGTCAGGGCAGAGGGATTATGGAGATCTGATGCCCAGCCTGATAGCCAAGAAAGCCATACCCTCACCTCAACTCTCTTACCAGATTCAAATCTTCATTCAAATCTCACCCTCTCATGACTCTGCTAGTTTATCCTACAGTTTAACCTGCTCTTTCCAGCTCCCTTACCCCACTCTGCTTTTTTTCCTCATGGTTTTGTTATCATCTAACATACTATCTAATTTACTGATTTATTTCTTGTGCTTACTGTGTATTACATCCTCTAGCCACTAGAATGCAAGCTCCATCAAGGCAAGGATTTTTATTTTTATCTTTCTTTCACTCATGTATTTGCAAAGTAGCCGTTCAATAAATATTTGATGAACAAATGCAAGGTCTCAATATTAAATTGCAATTTCCTCAAAAGGTTAACTGAGCACGAGAGGAAGCTCAGAATATGGTAGCTTAGGTTTTTATGGAACCAACTTGCACAACTAAAAATTCTGGCTGAAATACTTTTAAATATATGAGGTGGTAAAAGGCAAAAAAACCCAAAACAAAACAAAACAAAAAAAAACCCCAAAAAACCCTCAAAAGCCAGAAATAAAAGGAAAGTGCAGTCACAGAGGTAAGAAAGCCCTAGAACCAATGGCAAAGTCTGTCTGAGAGATCAGATGTGGACATCCTCCTTCATAAAACCTTCAAGAACAATATTCTTGGGGGGTGAACTTGAAAAAGCCCACCTTACAAAGAGAGTTCCTGAAGATATTTTCCTCTCTTACTTGTGGTGCTAAAAGGAATGGAAAAAGAGAAGAGAAAGTCTCTCTGAAAATTCCTAACCATAGCTCATGATATTGGGGCTAGAATCTACACCACCTGCGAGGCATCAAAGATTTATTTTTAAATTATATTGTTGATTTGCAACTCTAAATGCCTGGGAAAAAATTCTTTCTGGATAAATTAATGTTTATCCAGGCTTCAAAGAAGTCTAACAGATATGAAGATACTATTTTACGGAAAATGAGCCCTTAATAAAATATGTGTTACCAAATATGTTAGCAAACCAGCACCATTAATTATAGTCACCATACTGTTATAAACATAACTATACATATACTTACATTACTATAGATATTTTTATGTATTTATGTACACATGATATATACACATTTATAGCAACATCAGAATTAGGAAATATAAAATAAAACTATATTTATAAAAAAGCAAGAGACAGAATTAATCAGTTTGATTACCAAAATTATCCAGTGCTTTCGGAAAAACTATAATCAATCCAAACAAAAATATTAAATTAATTAAATATTAAACTAAAAAACTAATGCTATATCCTAAAATTTTATTATTAAAATTTAGCATTACATGTTTGTTTTTGCATTATAATTAAGGTCACATTTCAAATGGCCATGAATTTAAATATTAGTTTATTTGAATCAAAATTTAAAAATTAAAACAGTCACCTCTTCAGGCAACGTACCAATAGTCCTTAACTACTCTTTATCTTCAGTAGTCAACAGATTTAATTAATCTCTCCTGTTCTTGACACACTTTTTTGCTCTTCTCATAAGAACTTCCTTTTCTTAGTGCTGAGGATACCCTCAGACTATCCTCTATGTACTGTACAGAAAGAGTCAGTTTTTTTCTTCCCTAAAAAATGTCTCTTCCATTTTCCCAAAAAATGGACAAACTGGTATTTTTCTGGTATTAAACATCAATTCCCCTCCCTTAAAATACTGGATTAAATCTTAGACTTATTTAATTAAACTGGTGTTAGTGTCCAACTTTGAATTCTCTTTACTTTTCCATTCTCTCTCAGTAGATGATAGATAGATAGATTTTCTATAGACATATTTATGAACACAGATATTCAAAACGAGGGGTATGAATATATGGATATGGGTATATAGGTGTAGGGGTTGTGTATATAAAATATTTCATGGAATTCCATATTTCTCTGTTTCTTCTTTACATATACTCTGTCTTTTCATGGTATTTTGCATGATGTTCAGAGATCTGCTATACAGATTAAGGTTAATGTTACTACTCTCCTTACGTAGACTTTAGTGAGCCTGCTGTTTTCAGAATCACACATTTAGTTTTCTCTTTTTATTTGAACTTGGAGCACTAATTTGTAATACTGAATTTAATTTCCATCATGCTTGATGATTACTTTAGTAAATATAGGAAATATATTTAACTGTGTCTACCACAAAGTAAATTCTGTATACAAGTTTGCTGCTTTCATACTAAATTTTGACCCTCAGGCTTTCCAGATATTCCAACCATATCTGGGCTCTTAAAAAAAAACTCTAAAGGAATGAAAGCACCATGAGCAAGAGTCAGCATAAACTCAAAACTATAAATACAGACCTCCAAATACCTCAAACACTAGAATTACCATA
This sequence comes from Balaenoptera ricei, assembly GCF_028023285.1. NCBI lineage: Eukaryota > Metazoa > Chordata > Mammalia > Artiodactyla > Balaenopteridae > Balaenoptera > Balaenoptera ricei. The sequence continues at coordinate 52,358,488 of NC_082655.1, forward strand.
ATGTAAAATGCTTATATACGAAACGCTAAATAATACAAAGGTAATTTCTGGAAGGACTTGTGTAAAATAGAAATTTTTCTTACAAGTTTGGGAAAATTCATTAGATCAACTGACGGAGTGTGTTTTTGGTTTTTTTATGATTATTACAACAATTCCTTTTGGTATTTTCTGGTTTTCTAATTCATACTTCTCTTTCATTTGACATTTTATATTTTCTAGAGATGTATTTTTTCCATCTAGTTTTTCCATACGTTAGAATAGACTTGTTTATGACACATACTTCTGAAATCTTTATTGTGTCTTTATTATATTTCATGTGCTTATAATGCTTTTTCCAAAATGATTTTTTCTAAATGGCATTTTATTTCACAGATAGCTTGTTTCTGTGTAAATATTGCTTCTTAGTTCATTAATCTCTGTCTTTATTTCATTATTTTTTAAAATTCTTTTTTCTTGTTTTCTAATAAATGTATTTAACCCTACACATTTCTTCTCTCTACTGGCCTAACTATACCTCATACGTTCTGAAATATAGTGATTTTATTATGATTTGGTTGAGAGTTATTCTTAATTTCCTTTTTTAATCAGTGGGGTACAGCAACATGTATTTATTTCATTTCCAACATTTGGGACTATACTTTTTCTATTCTTTTAAATCAATTTTAAGTTTTCTTGTTTTGTTTTGTTTTACACTTGACTCTGTGTGACCATTATATACAATATATTTTTGTAATTATTCCTTATTTTTTATATGCTGGGGAAAAATTTCTGTTGATGTGGAGTTCTTCATGTATATAAAATTTTGACTTTTTAAAATTGTAATGTTCAGTTTACAGTTGTTAATCTATTTGGTCTCTCATTTCCTGACAAAGTTGTGTAACCAAACTACAATGATTATGATTCTTTCTCTTTTTTTATCACAATAGTTTTACACTGCATTCTATCCTGCTATATATTACGGTTCTTTCATCAGCTTAACACACATAATTTAAATAAATGCATCATACCATTAATATTTTTCTGTGGCAAGATCTTCTATTTTAATTTTTCCTCTTTTACACTTGTCAGTATTTCCTAGTCAGCTTTCCATTTTAGTATGTATAAATTAATGTCATTATTTTTGAAAGACTCCATAGTATGGAGGTATCATAATTTAGGTCATCATTTTTCTTAAGTTGAGGTTTTAAACGGTTCCAAGTCTTGCTATTTAAAAATATGCTACAATAAATTTCCTTCCTGGACATCTGCAGATAAGTGCACAGTTTTTTATAAATTAAATTCCTTATAAAGCATGTAATAATAAATTCTGATAAATTTTGCTAAATCAGAAAATGAAATCTAATTATTGTTTTAATTGGCATGCCTTTGATATTTACTGAGGATTAAAGTTCATTTATTTATGTATTTACCACTTGCATACTTTTATGAATTTTCGCTCATACATACTGTCCATTTTCAATTTTGACACTTTTGGCTTTTTTATCTGTAGTAAGTCTTTATATATTATGGTTCTTTAATCTTCATCATTATATACATTGCAAATATTTACTTCTGGTTTCCTAAGAATGATTTTACTTGTTTACAATTTACCACATAATTTTTATGATTTTGTTTGTGGTCAAATCTGTTAAGAGTTTCTTCATAATATATGGATTGAGAAGATTATTACTAATAAAAATGATTACATATGGTTTCAATAGATTTATAGGATTTTGCATTTAAATACTTCCTATAATTTACAATTTGAATAATGTATGAACTAAGAATTTTCATCTCAAATGGATAGAAGTCCCAAAACCAATTGTTGAAAATTCTATCTTATCCTCATTGATTTGAAATGTCCTTGATTTCATGTATAAATTGATATAAAGTTATGAAGGTTTTTCTGAACTTTATTGTAATGCACTTTTTAAATTATTTTACTATTAGAGTATATTTTGATAACTGTGAGATAACTTTTCCCACTGAAATTTTACCAGATTTTCTTGGAACATATTAAATGTTTGCTCTTCCAGACAAAATTATGATGCTGAATATTTATGTTTGTCCCCTTCAGATTCCCTTTCTAACTTTCTCTACTCTGTTGGCTTTTTGTTGAATTTGGCCAATGAGAGGCAAAGGAAGGAGATAATAAATGAGAGAATTTGAGGTAGTTATTTCCCCCATCTTCCATTTTGATGGACTACTGTGTAGCAGAGGCTGAACACCTGTACCGAAGACCCCAATTGCCACAGTAAAAACCTGTAGATACAATGTGTAGTCAGATGCAGATAATTCCTCCCTTCCCTTTCCCCTTCAGACTTAGACTTTGTAATGATTTCCTACTATTGGAAGTTCCTAGGTGCTTCACCATCTTTCGCTAGTTTCCCAAAATCTTACCCTCACTTTTGTAAGTAGTCCATTCCTTAGACTCTCTTTCATCATTCCCATCTAATATGCTGTCTATTTACTGCCAGAAGCCCAACTGATACCTAGAATTTTCTTTTCAAGTCCCATAGAGTATTCTGACAACATTTTCATTTCCATTCTATTCAATTCATATATTAATTTAGGTAGAAATATATGTTTATCATATTCCAGTCTAGTTTCTATTTTCCCAGTCTTTTTAATACCATCCCCCCAAATTATATAGTTTGTCTCATAAAGGGTTTGCATTTTTCTCTTAGTTCATTTCTGGACATTTAAAAGTCTGTTGATATTTTAAGTGATGTGTCCCATTATTTTGCATAGTTTTTGTTGCTTATATAAATTATGAATTGTTGACTTAAGAAATGGAAATTGATTCTTGTTGGTGTAGTAAAAGAGAAAGTTTTGAAGAAAGGATTGACATTTAACCCAAAGTCAATTATATTTATGGTGCCAGAGTCAGAATAAATCAAGCTTCATAATTGCCATACTTAGGATTTTTATTCCACAAAAGTAGTAGTGAGCAAATTTGGGTCAGGTGCCAGATCCACAGAGGATTTCTTTCTATGCAGTAGGGGTTGATCACCAAAGAAGAATTTATATGACATTACCAATGATTGACTATATATATGCTAAGTAAACAGAAACATTAAAAGAAAACATTTCAAATAACATAATAAATGTAAGACTATCATCTTCCAAAAATATTTCTGATTCACTGATACCATTCTTTCTTTTACCTAGCACCATGATGCTAGGAAAAACATGCGTATATATATATGTGTGTGTGTGTGTGTGTGTTCGTGTGTGTGTGTATGTGTCTAGCTTGACTTTCAGAATCAAATCCTATTTTCTGCTGAAATGGCAAATTGACGTTATCTCACAGGGTTCTTTAGAGGACCAAAGAGATAATCTTTATAAATAGCAATAAATTAATAGAAGAAAATTATTTTCATATTTGTGTAGAAAAAGTTTCTTCGTTTTCACCTGACAATCATATATTTTAGCCATAAATTATAGTTAACCATGGTAATTGTCCATTTAACAAGGATACACTGATTAGTGACTTCATTCTGACACTACCTAAACATCTACATTGATTTCAGTTCAATTACTTAAGCAATATTATTTTAGAGATGAATAATCACACACTAAATGGACTGGCCAACAAAGTACATGAATAGTATGATGCATTTAACATTTGTACATAGTACAGATTATAATTAAATTTATTCATTATTTGAAATACTGATTTACCTCATTAATTTCACAATAATTAATTTTGATTCAAGATAATATTCCATTTGGTATATCTTAATGTAATTTGGACAGTGTAGGTAAATTGTTTGAGTAAAGAAATTTATTTTATTACATACCTTCAGAACACCGGTTATTTATACTCAAATTAGTTCAATCACTCTATAAGATATTTATGCAAAAGTACATTTCAGTACACCTACTGGTGATCCAGCTTCATTTTTGTACACACTATTCTGACAAGAAAAATGTGTGAAGTTATTTTTTAATATTTTTCAAAGCAACTTTAAAAAGATGTGATAAATCCTATTTTCATTTTTTTAAAATGGAATATTAATGTTTGATAATTAGATTTTGTGAATTCTTTATATTAATCCTCTTTTATAATATCATTTGTTGATTTTTCTGAAACTACTGTTTTCCTCTTAATCTCATTACTTTCACATGTTAGACAACTCAATATAAATTTCATACCCATAGTTTCTTCTTATTGTTATCTCTATCTTTAACTTAATAATTAATCCACCTTAAATAATTTTTGTCACATGATGTCAGGTTAAATAGCTGACTAAAGTTTTCTCCCATGTGTACAGATTATTTTCTAACGCTTTTTGTTTTTTTACAGAATTTCCTTTTTTTATTTTGTCAGATATATTCAACATACTCAAAACCTAACTTTTATCCTATGCCATATTTGAATTTTAGAATTGGTAGGGTCTGATTAATATATTCTACATAATAAGTTAACAAATCTGTTTTTCTAATAACACTTTTTATTTAAAAAAATACTAGCCTTTCCCCACTGATGTATGATACTTCTTCCATTATATACTATACACTATTCTCCTATACACTGGGCTCTTTTATAAGCTAACAGTCTAAATGGAAGGAAATGAAAAAGTTGTTAGAGCTTTTATAAGAAATAAATTTACAGCATGTGTCAAAAATGATGTAATCTTTTAAACACATTGATGAAATGTATCTAATTCTAAGAATTTTTCTTAAGGAAATAATCAGGTAAGTATTTAAGTATATAAGTATTCAAAACCCTGTGTGTAAGATATTTTATGCAACTTAAATGACAATCAATAGGGAAATGTTTAAATAAAGTATGATAATCCATTGGATATATTATGCTTCCACTAAAATTCATAACTTTTAAAAACTGTTACTGACATGGAATATGCTAATTTTATAACGGCCAGTGGAAATGAGTTCCATTAACTCTATAGTATTCAACTTTGGTTAAAAATATGCAAAAGCCATTTGTTTCTGAATTAAAAACTTGGAAAAATATAGGAAAAGGTTGACGTCTGTAACAGTCAATGTTTTAAGAGTATAATTATAAGTAACTTATGCTTTGTAATCTTCTGTACAATAAATGTACACATTGTTTATATATTATTTTCATAATCACATTAAATAAAACATTTTCTAAAATAATTTTAGAACAACTGATTCATAATGTGGTCTCTGGTAGAGGTATACCATAATTACAGAATAAAAATACATTGCTTTTGAGCAATATGGTATAATAGGAAGCCTGAGACCCTCCTTTCTCCCACAGAGACACTGATTCTACAACAATCCATGGACCAATTCCATTTGTGAGAAATCCAGAAACTAAATAAGAGGCTCTTGTACTCCAGGTGAGCACAAAACCAGCTGCATCAAAGCTGGTAAAAAAATTCATGGCACCCTCGTGCCATAGTCTCTCCCCACCAGTAAAGCTCCATACAATCAGGAGAAAACTCCCAGCTCCTGATTTCTTCCTAGGAAGGGAAAGAGAAGGCTGGACTGTATGTACAAAGTTCTGACCTTTACGGGGAGCTGCCTGAGGGATTGGATTCTGCCTTGTCTCTCTGAGATCACTGACAGAACTCAGCATACTCTAGATGCCTGGTGGTCTCTGAGAACCAATAAGAGCTGGGTAGCATGCCGCTTCTTCAGAACACACATGGTACAGCAGACAAAGTCCAGAACAGCTTGATGGCCTCTCCCTCAGGAGAAAGAGAAGAGTGGTGCATGCATACAAAGTTCTGGCTTTTCAGTGGGTTGCCTGATTTATATCTTGCCTGAATCTAAGCACTAACAGGAATAGGATGCCAGGTTGAGGTCCAGTGAGAACAAAAATTTTTCAGTGTGCACCAGAATCTACAGTACCATGTATAGACACTATGTGGCACTCCTGATTAGAACTTGGCCAACAAGGCGATTAGACACACAAGCCTAAACAGAACACATCCCCAGAAAAGGCTTGAAAAATCTCTAGACTATTTTTATTTTTTTTTTATTTTTTTATTTTTTATTTTTTTTTATTTTTTTTTTCACGGGTTTTCAAAAGTAATTTATTTATTTATTTATTTATTTATTTTTTCACACACACACACACACACACTGTATTTTATTTTTACAAGAGATAAATAGACTGACACCAAGCATTGTACATGGATGACCACAACAAAAGCAACAATGATTGCAATTACCAAACATGAAACACACTCATACTATGTCATAATATTGACATTCAGTCCAGTAATCCTCCACTGTAACAGCTCCTTTACTTTGCAGTGAAAATTGATTTGTATATTCTTTACCTCTGAGTCCTTGTGGGATTTTTTTTTTAATTCAGACAGAAAGTCACAAAAATTATACTCATCCTCATCAGTTCACTCAGTCCCATGTAATTAATTTTTTTTTCATCTTGATCTATTGTTAGCACTTTTATGAGTTCATCAGTTTTTCATTAGAGTTCTGAAAATGCTTATTCATTCAGTTCAGCAGTACAGTCAGTTACCAGAAACCTGTACTTGTCAGAGTCTTTTCCATGAATTTCTCGAAGATGAAAGCCTTTTATAGGAACATATTTGCAAAAGCATCAGAGTACACCCAGAACTGTCTGTAAATGACAAAAGACTTAAAAATGATCACTGTTAAAGATTTGATGACTATCCAGCTGGGCTGACTGAAGAAGTTCCTCCCTGTGCAGAACCATGCCACAAAGACTGGGAGAAATAGTGGATTTTTCAAATTCCAAAGTTCCAGCAGAAGATAACAAGACATACAAAAAGCAGGGAAATATGGGATATTCAAAGGAACAAATTAAATCCCAAGAAAATGACCCTAAAGAAATGGAGAAATATGAATTAGCAGACAAAACATTTAAAATAACCATCATAAAGGTTTTTAATAAATTAAAAGAGAGCAGAGACAGATAACTAACAGAAATTGGGAAAATGATGTATGAACAAAATGAGAATATCAACAAAGATAGAAACTATGAAGAAGAACTAAATAGAAATTCTAGAATTGAAGAATAAAATAACTGAATTGAAAAATTCACTACAGGGCCTTAACAGCTCTTGACTAGACAGAAGAAAGAAAGAATCAGCAAACTTGAAGACAGGACTTTTGAAATTACTGAGGCTTAGGAGCAAGAAGAAAAAGAAAAAAATGAAGAGAGCTTAACAGACTTGTGGGACATCATCAAATAGAATAACATATACAGTATAGGAATCCCAGAGGAGAAGAGAAAGTGGCAGAGAAACTATTTGAAGAAATAATGGCTAAAAACTTTTCAAATTTGAGAAAAAATGGACATACAAATTCAAGAAGCTCAATTCACTCCAACCAGGATAAATCTAAGAAGACCTACACAAAGACACATTATAATAAAACTGTTAAAAGTCATAGGCAAAGAGAGAGTTTTGAAAGCAGCAATAAAAAGCTACTCATCACATACAAGGAAGTTCTAGAGATCTGTTGTACAACATTATACTTATAATTAACAATAAAGTACTGAAAAATTGTTGTGTAGGTCTCATGGTTTGTGTTTCTTACACAATAAAAATATAGTGTTTTTAAGATTTAGCCTCTGAGTTACTAACAGTTTTTTTATTACTTCTCCATCAAAATATACCCTGAGTAATATGCAAACACACACACACACACACACACACACACACAAAATCTCCAATGAACAAAAAGTCTCAATTGAGATCTTGTTAATCAATCATTGACCTAAGGTAGATGGCATGTAATTTTAACTTTTGACAAAATAGTTTTCTCTGTTGCAACTCAAAAATTATGATTACATAAGATGTGTTTACAGAGACAACTGAAAATAGTATCAGAAATATTTTAGTCAAATTTCTAGAGGTATTGAAAATATGTTTTTTTCTAAGTTTGAAGACTCATCCTTCTATCTAAAAATGCAACTGTAGAAACAAAACTAACCAGTTAAATTATTAAATTTAATTAAATGATTAGCTTGGACCTCCTTTCTTGAACAAACACTTAAGTTTTTTAAAACGTCTGAAATACAGTTGACTTGACAAGGCAAAAAATGAAAAGTAAAGTAAATATAAGAGAAATTTACTGGATTCTAATTCAAAATATTTCATTTATGTCTTTAAGAGTTAAAAGAACATCTACACAGTGCCACACATGTAAAAAGCAAGCAGCAATCAAAATTTTTTGTTCACATCATGTGAAACTTGAACTTGATTTAGAAGGTGTCATTATTCTAAGAAACTTTCAAGCTGGTAGACATTTTTTTTAAATTTTATTCAGATCATTTTTAATTTTATTCAGATCATTTTGAGTTGTGGAACTACTACTCAAAAAGAAAAAAGACTAAAAACCTGAAAGGACATCAAAATAAATTATACAGATTCATACACATTAACCTTATCACCTATTTCAGTGTAATACAAACATTTATAAGCTACACAGAATCTGTTTCCTGATTGGTTGATTCACTCTCTATTATTTTCAAACTCTACAATTTTTACTGTTAATTTCTTTCTCACAGAGCAATGTTATTTTGCATCAGGTAGAATATGCAGAAGTTTTGCCTCAGTAGTGGGGAAAAATTAGACCCAAGCTAAATCTAAGAGAGATTAAAAGCAAGATATAAAAATATTGAACTGCTGTCAAGTACTAAACTTGGGCCCTGAGCAAAGTTCAAGAAAATTTGGAGAAATAGAAACAAATATTCATCACTGAAAAAGTAAAATTTAGAATACTTGAAATACAATGCAGAATTACAAAACATGCATGCAGAAAAAGACAATGAGTATATAACTCATAATGAAGAGAAAAATAAATTAATTGAAAGCATACCAGAAGTCATATAAATGATAGAATAAGAAGATAAAGACATTAAAACCCTTATTATATATGCATCCTATAAACTATTGGAAAGAATGAGCATTTTAAGTAGAAACATGGACAATATATAAACGATGCAAATCAAATTTCTAGAGATGAGAACTAAAATGTCTGATATGAAAAATATAATAGATATAATTTATAGGTTAGACACTGCAGACAAAAAGTTTAGTAACCTTAAAGACATGACAAAGGAAATTATCCAAAATGGAGCAGAGAAGACAAAAAGAGAATCAAACACACACATACATACACACACACACAGAACAGAACATATTGAGACATATGATAGGTTTAATTCATCTAATATACATGTTATTTGCATATCCAAAAAAGAATGAGTGAGCACTTGAAGAAATCATGTCTAAAATATTCCACATTTAATTAAAACTAATATTCCACCACATAATAGCAAAATAATTTTTTTTTACAAGTGTACATGGAACATGTACTACATAGACCATATTCTGGGCCATAAAAAAAAAAAAGTCTCAATAAACCTAGAGATTCAAATCATACAAAATATGTTCTTTGACCAAAACAGAATTAAATTTAAATTCATTAGCTGGCAAAATCTATAATATTTTGAAGCTTAATAACATATTTCCAAATAAACAATGGGTGAAGGAGAAATAAAAATGGAAAGTTAAAAAGAATTTTGAATAGGATGAAAACAAAAAGAGTAACACACCAAAATTTGCATATACATCTAAAGCAGTACTTAGAATAGTATTAAATGGCTATATTAAAAAAGAAGAAAGATCTCAAAACATAAACTTCAGCTTCTGGCTTAAGATACTAAAAGAATGAATTAACCACAAAATACACAGAAGAAAGGAACTAATAAATGTAGGAATAGAAATCAATGAAAGAGAAAACAGAAAAACAATAGGGAAAATCAATGAAAACCAAAGCTGGTTCTTTGAGAAGATTAATAACGTTGAGATATCTCTAGCCGACAGAGCACAAAAAAATTATCATAACAACCCTCAGATACGTACTATTATTACCTCCATTTTACAAACGAGAAAAATAATACACAGAGAAGTTACATGATTTGCTCAATGCCTCACAATTAGAAAGTAGTACATCCAGAATTCAAACCCAAATTATCTTCCTCCTCCAGCCATGATTTTAAATATATATTTTATTTTATAATGTATATTTATATAATTACAAATTCTATCAATATTTGTATAGCTATATCATTGTATATAGATATGATATAGTAAATAATTATACACAAATAAAATAAATCTCTACCCACTTTCTGGCACTTTTCCACTTTTCAGTGTATCTTGGATATCTTTATGCATTTGCACATATGGTATCCCTCATTCTTTATATTAGTGGCAGACTCCCACCATAATTTATTAATGTTCTATAATTTATTAACCATCCCCTTATTGATGGATATTTGCTTCCCAGAGCAAAAAAATGTACAATAAAAATTACTACACATATATCTTTGAATAGACAAGAACACATTTACTGGTAGTATACATTTTCAGAAATAAAATTTGTTGTATAAAGATTGTTATTTTTTATAGATTTTGCCAAATTTGTCTTGAAACATGTTGTACCAACTGATATGCCTATCTAAAGTGCATAAGATTCTTGTTTACCAATGCTAGAAAATCTTCTTTATTAGTGAAATTTTGAATGTTTACAAACGTGACAAGTGAAAAATGTTAATTAAATAAAAATGAATATTTGAAATGATTAGTTAGCAAAGGTAAATTATGCAGGATTTTTCATTCCCTTATTGAGAACTGTCTTTTTATTCTCTTTTCTTCATTTTCCCTCTCTTTCTCTCTCTCTCTCTTTGACCACTCGAGATTTTACAATTGATTGGTAAGAGTCATTTTATATTAAAAATAACTTTTGTATAAGGTGTACAACAACTTTAACAGCTCTCTGTATATTAATACTTTATGGATCATATTCATGCAGAATACTGAATTTTTATTACTCTGAAATTAATATTTCAATATAAATTTTGAAATGTCAGTTTCAAAAAGGTATTTTACCTTTTTCTTTAGTCGTGTTTAAAAGAGCTTCCCCCACCAAAGGTTAGGAAATACATTTGGCAATGTTTTCTTTTTTTTTTTTTTTAAACTAACATTTTATTTATTTATTTATTTATTTATGGCTGTGTTGGGTCTTCGTTTCTGTGCGAGGGCTTTCTCTAGTTGCGGCAAGTGGGGGCCACTCTTCATCGCGGTGCGCGGGCCTCTCATTATCGCAGCCTCTCTTGTTGCGGAGCACAGACTCCAGACGTGCAGGCTCAGTAATTTTGGCTCACAGGCCTAGTTGTTCCATGGCATGTGGCATCTTCCCAGACCAGGGCTCAAACCCGTGTCCCCTGCATTGGCAGGCAGATTCTCAACCACTGTGCCACCAGGGGAGCCTGCCAATGTTTTCTTATAACAGTGTTATGATATCCTAGATAACACAGAGGATTTTAATCCACCTGAATGTATTTGCCTCTGTTTACTACTTGTCCAACAATCAGGCATTTAATAAACTATCTTTTCTCTACTCTTTTTCAATAACTCTTCTATATTATACTAAATTGCCCTATTTTTTCTACATTCTTAGTTTTTTGATTAATCTGCTTACCTAATAAAATATTTGATTTATATTACATTCAGTATTTTAAATGTGTCTAAGTTTTTACTCGTTTAATATTTTGTAGACATTAGTATCAACATAATCAGCTTTCAAAAAAGTCTTACTGCTATTTTTTATTAAGTTCACATTGGGCTAATAAATTTACTGTGATTTGCAGTGATGTGTTTTCCTATTCAAGTACAAGTTATGACTCAATTATTCTTATTCTTATTTTATGTAACACAGTTGAGATTTATTTTTTTACAAAATACCTTCATATTTCTTATCTATTTCTATACATTTAATATTTTGACTATTATATATGTAACCTCTTCTTCATTTAAAATTTACAAATAATATGAAATAAATTTTAAATATTAATCTTGCAACTAATTACCTCACTTAATTCCATGTTTTCTAATGATTTTCTCATTGACTCTCCACAAATATTCAACTATATAATAATATGAATAAATAATAGTGATTTCACCTTCTTTTTCAAGTTCATGCTTATTATTTACTTTACTTAAAAATGTTAGTAAACTCATCAATTTAATGAGAATGATTCTGGTATTTACTATTAAGAATATACCTAACTTCTTTTTTGAGACAGATAATTTTATCATGTTGTGGAAATATTCATATATTCTTATCTTATTAAGAATGTGTGTCAGAATTTCCTCAAATGCTTTTTAACTGCCATGAAGATATTATGGTTTTTCTCCTTTGATCTATATTTTAGTGAAATACACTAATATCATTTTAAAAAATATTAAGCTAGTTCTCACTGAATTCCTAGAATGAACCAATTTTTTTGATGTATTATTCTTTAAAGTACTGCTAGATTATGTTTTACAATTTAACTTTTAGGGTTTTTATATTGATATTCACATTTGAGATCCCTACATAGTCATTTTTAAAAATTATCTTTGTCAGTTTTAGCTTCCATGTTATACTGAATTTGATAGAGAGCATTGGTATCATCTGCTCCTTGAAAACTTAATCAAATTAACCAATTTTAGGCATATTAAAATATTCATAATATTATTACAGTGTGCTTCTGGTACTCAGCAAGGATCTCTCCAATATTCTAGAAGAGGCTGCTATGATCAGTCTTTAAAAAAAAAAAAAAAAGACAAAGCAAAAACAAGAGTTTATACTAGACAATGCATAAAACAAAATGGAAGTTAAGACTTTTTTTTTGTTGATGTATATTACTCAAATTATTTCTATTGCTGACAAATCTTTTCTAATGTCATTATATAGGAAAAGTGACTAACCTGTTAAAAATGTTAAATTTATATA